>NC_088925.1:10592500-10892500 GCF_038396675.1 Hydra vulgaris | reverse complement strand
GAGAGATCTCGGAGTTCTTATCTCAGATGATCTTAAACTTAATGCTCAAATTTTAGCAGCTGCCGTGAACGCTAACCGCTCGATAGAGAGGCTGAAAAAAATTTTCACTACCGTAGTTTTTCATTGTGGAAAGAAGTATACACCACATATATTCGTCCACACCTAGAGTACGCTATCCAAGCGTAGTCACCGTACCAACAGGATGACATAGAAGCGCTAGAAAAAGTTCAAAACAGTGCTACAAAAACTATTTCTGAGATTAACCATCGCACCGCCGAGCAGCGAAGTGTCATATCAGGTCTTACAACTTTTAAAGAATAAAGAATAAGAGGTAATTTAGTTCTTTAATTCTTTATTCAAGTTTATGCATGAATCCGACTTCCTTCAACATGTTCAAAAATTGACTAGATAAACATTTAAATCAGTTAAAAGAAAATTTTTGAACGATAACTGGAAATAAACTCTCTCCACATACGTTTCCAGTATTATACAACGTCCTTAAATTATGGTACTTGATGCACCACATCTTCGTTGGTAATTTAAACGTAGCAAACATTTATGATTTTTCAAAAGTCTCTACATTTATTACAATTTTGTTACTACTTTAAATTATTGACCACTAAAATTAACTAAACTAAACTTTAAAGAAAGAAAGTTATACATACGGAGCTAAATGAGCACACACGAGATGTTTACTTGTAACACTATTATTTTTTCAAAGTTTGTGTTTGTTGGCCTTGCTGCACGCAAGCAGGTTGCCGATCCCTGGTACAAACTTTTGAAATTAAAATTGCAATGTTATATTGCGGCTCTCCAGCTCCATGCATAAATACATTATAATATTGAAAACAAGATGTAAGTAGCTCTTTAAAAACTGAAAAATTTTAATGAATTATAAACTTTGGCTTTTCTGTCTTAAAAGATTGTTGAATCCTTGTTTATACAAATTATCAAATGCATTATTTTGTTATACTAGACTCTATTAGAATTAGTTTGCTTTAAATGTGAAATTGGGTTAGGTCTAAAGTTAAAGTAAGGAGGATTGGCATATTCACGTTTTGTGACTCTGCACTGTATATAAATTATGATAAATATTTAACATTATATAGGACTAGTTCTGTTGACGGGTACGTTGGTTACTAACATTATCTTAAATTACCCAAATGCTAACGTTTTTAATTAGAAATGTTTATATATAGGGGAGAGTTGCCTTAATTGGAACACTTTAGGAAAAAATACTTATTAACCAAAGATGGCTTAACTATGAAAACATTTATGAATTAAATAATATAGATATACAACCCTACTATGCTTTTATTAATGATTCGACTCTATTGATCGCACCCTTATTGGATATAAACTTTGATTTTTCAAGGCACCATTTTGTTCCAATAAAGGCAACTGGTCTCCTTGAATGGAACACATATATTCTTTAATTAAAACAGTTCTAATATTTGAATAAATTACAGCTATAAAACTTATGGCTCAAAGGAAAAATTAATTGATTAGCTTTTTAATAAAAGATATTTAAAAGATATAATAACAAATAAAAATTACAACAAATATTTAATCCTTTTTTTGCAATTCATAAGTCTTTTTTTCTTGCAGCTTCTGCACTTGGGATGGTAGTGGTGATATGTGGTGTGCTGTGGTGGCGATGGTGATTTTATTTGATGTGCTCAATTTCATTTGGTCCATGGTGATTGAGTCAAGTGCTACTTTGCTTTCCTGTGGTTTTTGAAATAGTTTGGCAGTTATTGGATTTAGTGTAAGCTTTTTTTTTGTAGATTTTTTAATTTGTTTGGAAGCTATTTGATTTAATGTGTGCTTTTGATTTCTTGGTGTAATTTCTAGAGCATGTCTATATGGGGAGCTTGTAAGATCAGCTGCCTGAGTTGTTCGTGATCTTCTTTTTTGTTTTTTACTTCAAGTGAAACCACTGGCAAAAGAGACAAAGTTGAAACTGAAACATGACATTTTAATTTTTTTTCACTTGATTTATCTGTAGATAGTTTTGTCATCCCATCTATACTTTCAGATGACTGAAGATTGTTTGAAGGACCAACATCAGTAAATGAATACATTTATGTCCAAAGGCCACAACCCACTAGCCTGAAATCCTTTCATAGCAATTCTCAATGATGCTGCCTGACTATATGCGTCACCAAATAATTCTGCAACTTGCCAAGTTGTTACTGGTTGTGATATATGTGACCGCATCCATTTTCGCATAGCTTTATCATAGTATGTACCAAGTGGTCCAAAGAACGCAACGTCTAATGGTTGCAGTCTGTGTGTAGTATGGGGAGGTAGTGATACCATACGCACTCCAGCATTTCGTGCTAGATATATCGCTGCCAAATTTTTTGAATGTGTAACATGACCATCAAGTATCAACAAAACTTTTGATTGTTTTAAAGGTTTAACAACTTTAATGAAATGATTGAGCCAATCTAAAAAACCTTCATTTGACATCCATCCTTTCTCTTGAGTACTAAATACAGTTCCTGGAGGTGCACCATTTGTTATTTCTGGCTTCATTCTTTTGCGTTTATATATTAACATTGGTGGAACATAAAATCCTGCTGCAGATACACAAACTACAGCTGTTACTGAATTTCCTCGTTCACTACTAGTCATAATTCCAACTCGTTTTTTGCCCCTTGCACTAATAATTTTTATCTGACCATCTTGTACTGTTGATAAACTAGTTTCATTCATATTATTTTTTCCTGCCATTCGTGTTTGTTTGTTAAAATTATGTGTGATGTTGTTAGCTTCCGCAATATCAAATGCTAGACGACGAAGATCATCAATCCTTAATCCAAAGTACATCGATTCTAATAATAAACAGTGATCAGCTAGTTCTGTTTCAATTTCATTATGTAAGGTGGTAAGTCGACCATGAAATTTCACATTTGCAACAGCAACTTTGTTTTTTTCATTTATATGCCTTGACAAAGTTGCTTTTGGAATACAAAATTCATAAGCGGCTTCATTTAAGCTGATTTCTCCTTGTTTTATTGCTTCAACAGCCTTTTTCAAGTTTTCTACTTTCCATTTTCCATATTTTCGTGGTGTTTGCATCTAAAATAAAAGCAAATTACTATGAAGATACATAAGGAGAGTTTTATAATCTTATTACAGGCTTATTTTTTCATATATTTATTTGTTATTCATATATGATTAAGTTAATTATATACTCATTATATAATTATTATTTTTCATCATTTTTGTTTAGTTAATCATTAACTATATAAATCAAAATCTATATAAACTATATAAAGTTTGCAACTTTATATATTAAATTCTATATAAAGTAAAAAACTTATGCTGGGTACATACTTTATGTTGTCTTACAAGTTTATCCGTTAAATAGAAATATATAACTTTTGTAAAACTTTTACATTTTATTTTTTACTAAAAGATAAAATGATTTGTTAATTAAAGTATACGATGTTTACAATCAACTTTATATCCTTAGACTATGACTAGACTTTAGACTATGAAAAAAATTTTGTGAAAAATCATTTCATACTATAAAGCAAGACTAAATACCAATTCCAAGAAAGCAACAAATGTCTAACAATAATACTATGTCTATAAAAGAAATTCGCTTTGAAAAATATTATACAGTCGGACTATTGAAATTTTCTGATAATTCGGACGTCAAGTAGCGTGTTATGAGATGACATCGTTTCAATTACGGCCATTCTGGGCAACATAAGACCATGGTGTTGTAGCAAAATATTTACATACAAGTAACAACTTACGATACAAGCTCTTAATATCACATAGACTTGAAACCCTTAAAATTTAAAATTTAAAAAAAACTATCATCAAACTCAATATCGTTAAGCTTCTGTAATCGTTTAAATGCAACGATAAAATTAGATCGCAAAAAAATTTTTCTGTAAAAAAAGGAATTTTATTCACATACGTGCAGTTTTTAAGTTTATATACTAGAAGTTTCAAAAAATAAAGAAAATTATTTTCTTTACAAGAAAAAATATTCATGAAAGTAGAATAAGTTCCAGTTTCTAAATAAAGCTAAGTGTTCCAATTAAGGAGCTGTTCCAATTTCGGCAACTCTCCCCTATATTTAAAAAATGTTCATAAGTTGAATCAAACACTTTTTCTTGAAGTTGTAAACTACTACTATTACTATTATTTAAAAATGTGTTTTTTTTTTAATTTCTTTTTAAATTTTACTTAAGGAAAGAGTGGGGAGGGGGGGATTTACGTTCATTTATGGAAGTTCCATCAATATCGCCATGTTTCTTCTGCAGATAAATCCGAAAAATCAAAGACGTCGAGAGAGTTTGTCAGACAATTTATAGCTCATCAGCGTATGTAAGAGACAAAGTGATGAAGGAAATAAAGCTAATAAAATCCGATGGAGGAAAGTTTTCCTATGTGAGTCATGAGGCAACATTTAAACAAGTTAAAGTTATGAACATCCATATTTTTGGACCCAACAATTACAATAAAAATTATGTTATGATCGAAATTTTGCTAAAACCCTTTGAGGTTGCAAAATTATTAATTAATGACCTTCGGCATTAATCCTGACCAAGATTGCATTGGTCAAACTATGGATGGGGCAAGTATTTGCACTAAATCCGTCTCTCACAACGACTTCATCACATTTCTTATGATCATGGAACCCATTTTTGTGTGACACGAGTACTAAAACGTAAAAAGATAATTACAGATATCAATCGAGCAAATAAGAATTTATTATCAGACCAAAGCAAAGAAGAATCAGATACAGAGAGTTACATGTTTGTACATCTCAGAGTTTTTACCACGCACCAAGCATGCTTAGTTTAGAAACTAACGAAGAAGAAGATGAAGACAAAAATAAAGCTGAAGCAAATTCTGATAAAGAAAACGTGGAAGATGAGGAAGCATTTGAGTACAATTCTGCATTGCCTAGTACTAAAACTATCGAAGATTTCGAACTGTGGTAAAAAAATTCAAATAAAGACTTAAATTAGTCAAAGAGCTTAAAGAAATTGCTCAATCTCTTGGAATCAAATTCAAATTGCTAGTTCTTGATGTCGGAACTCGATGGAACAGTGCATTGAATATGTTGAAAAATTTCAAAGACATGATCCCAAGTATAAAAAAAACTCTTAAATCATTTGGGCATAATTGGCCTGATTATTTAGAGACAAGCATTCCTGAATTAGTAGCAACTCTTCAACCATGTAAAGTGGCTAAGAATGCAATGAGTGGCGATAATGCTGACTTGAACATTGCAGAAGGTGCATTAGAACTTTTGCTAGAGGAATTGTAAACAAAGAAAAGTTTTATTTGTGCTCGTTTGATTGAAGAAATTGAAATGGAGATTCTTAAAAGACGTCCAATCTTAACTGTTAGCCTGCTCAAATTTACCAACAATCCAGAAGTTCTTAAAGAGCCGAAAGTCTCCCTATTCTTACTCTCATCAAATAAAGAAATTATTGAAAAAGCGAAAAGACTCTGGCTTAAACATTTTTTCACTCCATCCAGTTATGATGACAGAGATGATGTTGTGGAAATTGCATCTGAAGCTCATCAGACAGTCGAACAGACTCCCAATGATTTTAAGTTACGTCTTCTCTCTCCCTTAAAACGTCGAACAACTTTAAACTTTGTTCAAAAGCTCAAAGACCCACCTAGAAAGAAAAGAAAATCCAATGCCCGACAACAAATCCAAGTCACTGATACTAATGATTTGACTGCTGATGAATTTAACAGATACGTTACGACTGGATTCAAATTAGAAAAGTTATGCATGTTAGAAAAAGCATTGAAATTAATCAAGCCAACATCAATTCAACGTGAACGAAATTTTTTTATCTCAAGCAACCACCATAGTAAGAAACGGGAGAGAATAACAGTAGCAACTTTGAATGACTTAAGTCTTTTGAAAAGTTTTTTCAAGATCTAACATTAATTTGATAAATGTAGATAACTTATGGTTCATTAATATAATAATAATAAAAAATTATAAAACACAAATTTTCCGGAAAATTTCAGTTAATTTTTATAGCTTCTACATTTTTGAAAAAATCTCGGTTTTATCTCGGTTTCGTACAAGATATCGTTTCGGAAAAATATTGTCTCGTATGGACCAAGAGCCGAGACGAAAAAAAACCCGGGATTCTGAAAGTATAATCATGGACGTATAAGAGATCTCTTATACGTCCATGGTATAATATAGCGTTTGCTATTCAATAAAAATATAAAAGAATCTTAATATAATTGCTAAAGTCAACGTTTAACGTTCAACGTCGTTTCGCTTTCGTTTTTAAAGCAGTTTTAATTAGTTACTAGGCTTTTCTTAATTTGGAAGAGCGCGGTCTCAAAATGCACGCGGTCATCGGAGAAAGATCTAACAGCGAGTTAAAACTTTTTACCTTTTGGAGTTTAATTATTAATTATTAGTTTAGAAATATTACATAAAGAATCATATTAAGATAAATAATCATCATTAAGATTATATTGTAATTGAAGTAAACATAGAAAATAGTTTAGCAATTTATATATAACATTTTTATTAGATATGAAGTAGAAAAGATCACTCCTTTTAATTTTTAAATGGCCTGCATTTTGTTTGTTTTAGCTTTTTTTTATGGTTTTTTTTTTTTAGCAGTTTTATTTTTATTGAGTTTATTTTTTTTTTTTTTAAGAAAAATAAGCTATGGGTATGGATGAGGCCTAATTATTTTTTATGCAACAAAAAGTTAAAAAAAATGCTATTTCCATAAAATTGGTTATTACTAATTTCTGTGATATAGTTAACTATTTTTGTTCTTTTTTAGAAAATTTAGAAAAATAAATTAAAATTTTGTGCCAACACAGACATGTTATTGTATGTAAAATTGTATGTTATATTTTGTTATGAGGGTTACAGTTCTTATAAAAGAAAAAGAAAAATATCAATAAAGGTAAAGAGTATTATTTGTATATATATTTATATTTTGTCTACTTTGAATTTTTTTAAATTTTCTCGTGTCATTTTTAAAGTTTTTGCTTGCAAAACTCAAGTTATTTATGTTTATTATTTGCATATATGCTTTTTTGATAAGTATGTGTATGTGGCAATATGTGCTTTATAACTGTTTTATGCATGTGTTTTTATAAAAATGTAAAAAAAATTTTTATTGCTTGTGTATGTGGTAATATGTGTTATATAGTTGTTTTATAAATGTGTTTAAATATGTTCATATAAGGTTAAATATGTGTATATGTTTTGGTACATATGTTTATATTATGTTGTTTCCATGTTTTCAAAGTGCTGTGACTTGATAAATGTGTAGAGCAAGATTTTTCAACTTTGCCAGCCAATTGATGTACTCATAGCAAAGGATGACTTGGCAGTATTTAGTGTCAAACTGTTACTGCCTAAGGTCTATATGTTTTTAAGCCTTTATTATTAATTATTTTGAAAATACATAATAATTTGTTTTAATATCATTTTGCATAATGTTGTTACTTATGCCCTGTTATATATGAATGTAATATTACTTAAGTTATGTTAAATGCATATTATTATATCTTATGGTGTGTGCTATTGTTGTGCGTTGTTGTTGTGATGTTGTTTTTTGGTTATCTTTTGATTTGATAGACATTTGGGTTACCTTCACGTTGGTGTCTATTGTTAAAAATGATAAATAGTTTGATTATTATCTCACTGCTCTTAATCATTTACTAAAAGTTATTTTGCCATACATACAATTTGTTTTATAAAACTAAAAACTGCCAAATCAAATTATTTTGTCATATATACAATTTGTTTTATCTCAATTTGATTTTTTGTCTTTAACACTATTCATTACATGGTTTTGCTATAAATATTTTGGAACCATGATGTACCAGCATGAATTATTTTCTAAAAGCTAACATTAAATAATATTTAACAACTACTACTTTGGTACATCACAACAGCTTATCTCTATCAGGTACGTTGATTTCCATTTTTTATTTGCAACGTTTTTCTTTGTATTTACTTATTCGTTACATATTTTATTTCAGATTTGTCATATGATTTATTTATCTAGTATAGAGTTACAAAATATTGTAAGTTTGTTTAAATTTTTTTTAAAACATTTACTAATAATTATCCGAGTCGACGTTCAATGTTCAACGTTGCAAACGTCATTTTTATGTAGTTTCTAGGCTTTTCTAAACACTTATCTTATTCACACGACTTTACAAGCAAGGTCTGCAAACAAATTTGAGCTGATAAATTTTTCTTATCTTTTAAGGAGAATTGATGTTGTTTTTTTGTTTAATATAATTTGCTTAAATATATTAGTTTTAATAAACAAATGTTTGTTTTTGTTTTTTTACTTATCTGTTTGTCAGTTTCTTTTATTAAATGTTATTTTACTACTTAAAGCAATTGAAAGGAGCTTTATTTGCCAAACTTTTTTTTTTAATTAGTAGGGGTACTAATAAAAAAATTTTTTAGACAGTAGCCCTAGTACTGATTGGTGTTAACAATTTTGTTTTATTTTATATATTATTTTACTTTATTTTTATTTATTTTTTTATTATGTTTTGGATATCCAAAACATTTTTCATGCATACAAGTATATTGGTTAAAAAACCAATATATATAATATATTGGTTTTTTAGGCTTTTTCACTCGTCACTTATCACTCAATGAAAAATTAAGAATAATTAATAAAGAAATATTAAAACAATTTAGCCAAAAGCAAAATTAATAGGAAAATAAAGGAAAATATATTCTTGATTTTTTCCATATATTTTACCCAAACAATTTTCCGGATTTTGATAATATGACCTGGATGATCTATGTATTTTATATTTCTCTGTATCTACATGAATATTTTCTCTTAAAAAAAAAAAAATAATAAGTTTTGATGAAAGTAGTTAGAAAAAAATTATTGCTTTTCCATGTTTTATTTTTTAAAGAGTTATGTTTTTTTTTAAAGGTATGTATATATAATTGTTAAATTTGATCCTCAATTTTTTCATCTTTTTTATTAAAGTAAGATATACTGACTAACATTGCCAATTTTTTTATACAAGATCGTGCATTGTAGTCAGATTTTTTTAAGTTAAAAATAATTGATGTTATTCAATATTTGTTTATCTTTTTAATAAACTCTCAGTTTTTCATATTCAATTTGAATTTATTTTTTTTGTTATACTAATTTTTAACTTATATATACAGTTATATATATAAACTTGTCGCAACTCCTAAAATTTTGTTACTTTTATTTTTTCAGTTGTAACATTAGTAATATTAATTGTAGTAGTAAAATTAATCAAAATTAGTTGTCATTGAAAAGAAAGATATGCTGCTCGACGAGAGGAAAACATACTTGCCAGAATTCACTGTGTTAAGAAAAGTTAAAGTCTGTAAAACTGAATTACTTAAGACACTTAAGCAAAATCAAATTAACTTAAAAACAAAAGTAAGTATAAATTTTACTATTTATAATAACAATTAATAAGTTATAAACTTGAATGATCTTTATCTTTTTTTATAAATTAAAAAATTATTTTTTAATTATGTCTTTTTTAGTTGTTTACTCTATTAATCATTAGTCAACAGTTAAGGAGAAGCTGGAATTTTACATATTAATGTAAAAATAATTTTGTTCACTGGTAACATAATAAAACCAGTTTTTATGGTTATTTGTGTTTTATTTTGTGCTACGATGTTGTTTTTGTCGTTAACAGTAACTTTTCTTTTGCTCATAAATATTTATTGCGTGTCTTTTTTACTTTTTTTAAACATGCTGCCTTGGAAACACTGTTTTAGGTATTGGAAGGCTTTTCTTGATTTTCCTCTTCTGTGACCTGCTGTGTTGTAACAGATTTTAAAAAGAACTTAACTGATGTTAAATTCTTTTTTGTCTTGAACTTGAAGCAATAACATATAGGTGATAGGGAGCCCAATTTAAAATATTATTTAAATATAAATTTGTATTTAACTATATTTTTTAAGATGAAATATCAAGTCATATTGTTATTAATGATTTAATTACTAATAACCCGCATTACGGGTTGCTTTCTATTAGTAATAATAAACAAAATTAACCATAAGCGATGTTAAACAACATTAAATGGTAAAATGCTACAAAAACTGCGTAAAATCACGACGTAAAATCACGACGTAAAATCACGACGTGAAATCACGACGTAAAATCACGACGTTCTTTAATTTTTAATCCAAAATTTTAACTATTATTTTATATTATTATTTGCGAATAAATATTTACAAAAAAATTAAATTATTCTTTTTAACTTGTTTTTATTTTTAAAACCCAATTACTTTTTTCTTAACTGACAGCTTTTAAAATTGAAGCTTTTCGAATAGAGGAATGAATCACAGAAAAACATTCTGAATTATACTTGAAAATTTACTTTTGAGGGAAAAATAAAACAAAAAAATTTATAAAAGGTAGACTACTTTTTACTTTGATGTCATTCACTCGTTATCATTATTTTAATACCAAAGCATAGCCTAATATAATCGCATAATAGAAACTAATTGTTGACCTATTTTATTAAACACTTCAAAAAAAGGACCTTGTCTAGAAGAGAAAGAGCATCATTAGAAGAACCAGTCCAAAATGACAACAGTAATCCATACAGGGACGAATAAGAGATTTGTAGAGGTAGAGAACGGAAACAGGAGAGAGAAAATGGCGAACACGATAAAAAGAAGTAACCTTAGCAGATACTAATTTAGCAATGGATTGTATATATATTTTCATGAAAGGTCAGTAGTAAATAATAATCCAAAAAGACGTAAAGACGAGGACTCAGTGAGAGGGTTGCTACTCATCAATATAGGAATGAGGACAGTACTGCAATAGTTGTTTGCAGTAAACAACTGAGTTTTGTTGGAGTTAAAATTTACAAGCCACTGTGAGCCACAATCAGTTATAGAAGTGAGATTGGATTTAAGATCGGCTGACTGTTCTTAGCGATCGAAAAGAGAAGACTTTTTGTCAAGAAAGGAGCTAAAGTTGAGTCATCAGCAAAAAAAGCCACTTTAGATGTAAGTTTGCTGGGAAGATTATTAATGTAGATAAGAAACAAAATAGGACCAAGGATAAAACATCATGGGGTAATTGAGGTAAACCAGAAGTTACTGAAAATAAAAAAGAGTGTTGGCCCTGGAGGATAACTTTAATAAAGCAGTTAGAAAAAAAGGATTTGTTAATCTCAAAAACTTTCCCAGATACACCATATAACACAAGCTTATGGAGAAGAACAACATGCCAAAGTTTGTTGAAAGCCTTAGGTATGTCAAGAGCAATAACCCTAGCATCTCTCCGCCTTCATCTAATGCACAATAAAATCTTTCAGTCACAGCAGTTAGCAAGTCAGCCATAGAGCTAGAGGATCAAAAATCGTGTTGATTGTCTGAAAGCAAGCTATTTGACTCAAGATGTGATGTAAGAAATTTGATAAAAATAGAAAAAAAAACTGATTGGACGATAATTGGAGGGGTCAGAATGTTCACAAGAGTTTTTGAAAATTGGAACAACACTTGCCATTTTCCAGCAGGCAGGAAAACAAGATTCAGTCAAGTACTTATTAAGTAGTTTAGAAAAAATTGAAGAGAGTTCTGGAAAACAACTTTGTAAGGCTGTGACAGGAATGTTGTCTGGACCACAAGCAATAGAAGAGTTTAATCGAGATATGACTTTAGCAACGAAAGCTGGAGCAATTTGAATGTCTAGCAATGGGTTAACCTGTTTAATTGGAATGGAAGGAAGAGAATGGCTATAAGATTCGAAAGTCGAAATAGGAAAGAATTTCTTTGCAATAGTTCAGCCTTATCCTTGAGAGAGGTAATAAGATCAGTCCCATGAATGAGAGATGGAATGTTAGACCTTTCTTTGTTAACAACGCTGTTTTCCAAAAGTCTCTAGAGCCTAACTTCTGAGATAAGGTACGAGATTTAGCTTAGCATCTGACAGCATCTTTTTACATCGGTTTCTTGCAATAATAAATATCAGTTTGTTCTTAAAAGAGTTGTTCTTTTGAAAAAAATGAAAAAAAATGATTAAGATTAGATATAGCAGCTGCACAAGTGGGTGAAAACCATGGAGTAGAATGAGACTTAACTTGGAACCGACGAGAAGAATTAAAAGTATCCATTTCTGCCTGAATTCAGGAGGTTACGGAAGCGCATTTTTCAGCTAAGAGAGAAAAATCACGAAAAGAGTCACAGTCAGCATTAGGGTAGAAGTAAGTTGTGCGATGATAGGGTGAATCGGAAAATAAAGTATAAGGTGAGAGATTTAACAAGTTCATTACATGGTCAGAACCATCTAAGGGAGAAAAAGGAGAAATTGAATACAAGCTAGGATCCGAGACCAGACGTAAATCAAGGGGTGAAGGTAAATGATTAGGTTTTTAGGAAAACAAGTCACAAAGTTAACTATCTAAGTAAGCGATTGAGAAATGCAGAAGTTAGCTTAAGTGCCTGCAGGGTCAGTGGCGTTAGAGCCAAACCATTCTTTGTAATGAGCATCAAAGTCACCAATAACAACAATATTAACAGAGGGGTATAGAGAGAGAGCATGGTCAGTTTGATTAGAAGTTATATCTAAAAGAGTGCAGTTTTGGGAAGAAGGAGAACAATAAAGAACAAAAAGAAAGGTAATAGAGTAAAGAGGTGCTAAGCGGAAGCACATAAAGGAATGGTCAAAGGATTCAAACCTGATTTCACGACAAAAAGATGAATTGATGCGTTTGTATACCCTTAACCCAAGCATGTCACTATTGGAGTCTTTGCGAATCAAAGGATAGTACCATCAACACTGAGATCAGAAAAAGGAATAGCAAAGTTTAGATTAGTCTCACTAAGAACAAGTTTTACGGTATTAATAATAATCTAAAAAATATATTTATGACAAACCTTACTGAACGACCAAATACAGTTATTTAAAAAAATCAGTTTTAAGCAATGGAATCGCTTTATTATAATAAGCAAAGTATTTAATTATTCTAAATATTAAAAATTATGTTTACTGCTATCAAAATTACAAATAAAAATTAATTTAAAATTACTTTCAACAGTTATGATGCATAATCCAAATATTTTTTGTAGATAACTAAAATAATACAAATAATACAAACAATAATTATGAAAATTTCCTAATAAAAAAAATTAATTTGAATACATTTGAATAATTTTAATGCAATAAAATAAATAACACATATCAATAAGCAAGTAAACATATTGAGTCAGGATAGTAACAACAGTTTTCGCCATGTCTAATAACATCTGTCCAACAACATCCGAAACTGTATTGGTGTCAATTAATATCTGTGCAAAAATATATAAATGTAACAGATATTAATTATATAAATAATTTATTAATAATATTGATATAACTATACTAATAATTACAGATATTAATTATATTAATAATATTACAGATAACAATTTTATTAATGATTTATTATTAATATTAATAATAATATAAAAATAATATCATTAGTAATATTATAAATAACAAATACAGATATTGATAATATAATATTACAAATATTACACCTTTTCAATTATCCTAGTGGGCTCAGTACGTTTTTAAAACGTTCTTTCGACGTTTTTATTAGGTTTAAACCTTTTAAAACGTTTTAAAAACGTACCGTGCCCACTGGGATCTAAATATAACTACATCTGTGCAAGTACATCTGGATATTTTACAGAGTTTATAACATCTTTTTAGTTATCAAAATGTAATGCGATCAGTTCAGAAATTGATTGTAAGAAAACTTTTTAAACAATCAATAGTAGTTAAGAAAAAGTTTTATTTTATTGAGGTAACTATTTAAAAGATAAAGGGTAATTGCGCTATTAATTATAAACGGATGTAATTACATCTTGAAAAATATTAACTAATAACAGAGCCGTAACCACCGGGGAAGGAGGGGGGTGCAGGGGGCATTAAATTAAAATATATTTGTATTTAAATATATTTAAATCAAAATATATTAGGGAGAAACATATATTTAGAATATTTTTAACATACATTTTATCCTCTTCCTCCATTAAAAGAACCATAGGCTCCCCTAATATCAAAATTGTAGTTACGACTCTGAATAATGTATAATTTTAGCCAGATGCTCCTACATAGACGATTTTTTGCAGATGTAGTTATATAAGGAACAAATATTAACTAGTTATGAACTACTTTAACAAGATATAGTTACATATATAATTTTTTTCAGATGTAATTACATCTCTAACAAAATACTAAATAACAATGCATTATTTTAACCAGATATATTTGCATTATTTTTCAGATGTTTTTTTTTTTTTTAAACATTTTCACTTCCGAAAAGGATGCAAGCAACCATTATTGGAGTTGGAAGTTACTGGAGGAGAAAAGATGAAGTTTATAAAACAAGATTGCAATTAACAGACGACTGAATCAGGAAAACAAGATAAAGAGAGCAAATTCCAAAGAACTGATGCAGACCGAATCTTACCAGAAGAATCTGCAGATAGAATCTTATCAGAAGAATCTGCAGACAGAATCTTACCAGAAGAATCTGCAGACAGAATCTTACCAGAAGAATCTGCAGACAGAATCTTACCGAAAGAATCTGCAGACAGAATCTTACCAGAAGAATCTGCAGACAGAATCTTACCAGAAGAATCTGCAGACAGAATCTTACCAGAAGAATCTGCAGACAGAATCTTACCAGAAAAATCTGCAGATAGAATCTTACCAGAAGAATCTGCAGACATAATCTTACCAGAAGAATCTGCAGACAGAATCTTACCAGAAGAATCTGCAGACAGAATCTTACCAGAAGAATCTGCAGACAGAATCTTACCAGAAGAATCTGCAGACAGAATCTTACCAGAAGAATCTGCAGACAGAATCTTACCAGAAGAAAAATTATGAGACTTTTATGAAAAAATATGAAATTACCTTAAATACTTTGATTTCCAGTGATGACCGTATGTCTTCTCGAGTTTGCATGACTTGTTGATTTAACATCAATAGCCAAGTGATAGAAATTTTCTAGGCCTGTTCAATTTCGACTCCATTGTTGTAAAAACCATCACAAGGCAAACAGCACAGTGTGTTTGTTTGATTTTCAAAAATGCCAAATCCAATAGAAAAAAGAAACACATTCTACAACTCAATCAAGGCCAAGCTAGGTTAGAAACTCCTGCAGATAAAAAAGATGCACAACTTGCTTATCTGTGCTAGCTTGTGGACAGCCTCATCATTCTACACAAGGAAAACGTCATTTAAACCTCAGAGAACTTGCATTGGAAGACCCAATACGTGTAGAGCAGATTGCATCCACTGTGATTTCAGACAAAGATGCATCACTAAGGGAAACAGTTTGAATCAGCCAATCACAAGAAATTCCATTGACCTTATGAAAAGATAAATATACAATAATAATTTTCCCAATTGTTATTTCAGTCTGAAAAAACTTGCTGGCAGTGGCACGGTATTTAAAGACTACTTAACCATAAACTCTCTAAAACTTGCTGCCAGCTCATAAGATCGCCAAGTGGTTCGTTGCCAGGATCTGCATCAGCTCAAAGAAAAAATTGTATCATCAAAAGAACTTGAAAGCAAGGCTATTCTAAAGCTTGGAATAGATTGTGGTGGCTCTTTCTTGAAAGTGAGTTTAAGCTTAATTGACTCAAAGTTCGTTGAGTCTGAGTCCTCAAAGTTCAGTCAAACTTGTTCACAAGAGGACCACAAAAGCTGTGAAAAAAGCTTGCTCTTTCAGATCCTTGGTTATCTTGTGTGACATGAAGCTTGCAAACATAGTCTGTGAACTTCAATCTCATAGTAGCAAACACCCATATTGTTGGTGTGAAAACACCAACTCATTGCATGTGGAAAACTTCGCACTTTTGGAAGCATTAGACAGCAATACCAGAGTTTCAAACCACCTCCAGTTTCCAATCTAGAGTTGATTTGAAAAATGCCAAAGTTTTCTTCAATGCTGTTCATCCTCCTTTGCTTCCTTTGCTTCCTTTTCCTGACCAAATAGTTTTTTTGAACTTCATTTACTTCTCTGTGTAGTTAATCATATTATGAAAAGCCTAATACAAAAATAGCTGAAGGCCATGAATTGGCTTTGAGCCATTCACATCCCTATTCAACCCTACATTGGTGACCACTACAATGACAATGATTGCATGAAGTTGCTCAAAAATGTGAATGAGCTGAAATTCCTTGTTAAAGCTGAAAATCATTCAGAAACTCTGGATTTCTGCCGTGCTTTGAATTTATTCAAGGGAGTTGTTTCAGCTTGTTTTGGCTGTTCACTTTCACCTGATTATGTTTTGAAAATTAAAGATTTCAAATTCAGTTTTTTGACGCTCCCGATTTCTGTCACTCCAAAGGTTCATGCTGTTTTTTATCATGTTTAATAATTTATCAAGGTAAGAAAAATTGGCCTGGGACTGTATAGTTAACAAGCCACCGAAGCGTTATATTTTTGTTTTAAAAAGTCATTGGTAAAGATACAAAAGAGATGCTTCTCATCCCAACTACTCCCATCAGCTCCTAAACTTTGTTGTTCATTACAAAAGCAAAAAAGTGTAAATCAACTACGTGGAACTAGACCAAGATGCAAAAAATTTGAATAAAAAGAATCTGACAAATGTTGTGTTGTTAGAATTATTTATTGAGAAGTGTTTTTAAGGCCGATACGCTTGTTAATATAAAAAAAAGAGTAATAAAATATTTCAGGAATCAATTCTGTTTATTTCTATTTAATGTTTAAACTTTTTGAGTGAAATAATTCTTATTGGGAGTAGTCATAAGTTGTTATAACTTGATATAAACATCAGTTGTAAAAATATGTAAACTTTGCTGGATTTCAATACAAGTTTTTGAAATCTCATTATGAATACTTTATGGTATACAGTATCACCACTTCAAAGGATTTTGATTATATTTCTCATCAGCATTATTGCCTCAAGTGCTTGTCTGCTTTTTTCATATAGATTAAGCAAACGGATTTTCTACAATCTTTATGGTTTTTAGTAAACGTAGGCATGATGGAAAACAAACTTTTGTCGCCTGGAAATGAATATTTTTTGTATGGATGTAAGCAATAAGTACGTGATGGGGATATGCTGAGTGAATTCTCTAAGCTCAATAAAATTGATTCAAATTCCTGATACGCTCTTTATAAGTACCTATACAAAGTTTAGATTGATCAATTATCACTTTGGTAATTAAAATGTTGTAAAATGCATATTTAAGAGGTGTATCTCTCATTTAATAACAGTCAAATTTAACTTTCTCCACAAAATATTCAAATTAAAATATATCTGTTGGATTTCGAACTATAGTTTCAATTTTTAGTGTTATGAGAACCTTATAAGATACACAACCATTGGTTAAAAGGATTTTGATGGGATATTTTTTCAGAATTAGGTCCCAGATTTTCAGGGTGTGGATTACCTTTCAAAAAGTTAAATTATTTATTGATTAACTTTGAATAATTTTTACAAATAAATTCTCACAGTTTGAAAAAAGTAAATACGACTTCTTATGATTTTCTTTTTCTTTTTTCATCAGATATAATGAAAAAAAACATAAGTTAAAAAACATAAGTTATTAACAGTGTCATCATTTAAACTAATTCATAACTTAGTAATAAATAAACCTACAGCACTAAAGCTTCTTTCTGCTTCTACACAAGATGAAAAATATACTCTATAGGTGGCTTGAAGTGATTATTCAAGAGAAAGAACTTTTGACTATCATCGAGTGTCCTCATCGCCATACTCAATTCTTCATAATTCATTGTAGCATTCAATATTTTACCAACATCATTGGTGAAAGCGAGAGGTTTAGAATCTGATTGTTTGGTAGTACGAGATATTTTAGCGGGAGGACTATCAATAGAATCATGTTGTTTAGAAATTGCGGTATTAGTATTTGGTGCATTTTCATTGAGAGATTGATTATGATTTTTAGTTTTTTTTTTGTACACTATCCATCTAGAGATTGAAAAGTTTTAGCTGCTGATATTCGTTTTCCTTCATTTTGCTCTTTGCGCCCCGTAGTATATGAAGAGTGACTGAGTATGGTCAATTTCTCATAATAACAACTATGTAAATTTAAAAAAAATGAAATTATAATGATAAAAAAAAAGAAATTATAAAAAATGAAATTATAAATATATCATATACTAATAATAGCAATATAAATATAAAAATGAAAATATATTATCAGATAAAAATTTGTGCAACACCAGTAACTTTAGAAAAAATGTGGATGTACAGGATATATATCATATGCAATAACGTAAAAAACAATTTAAAGAAACATAAAATATTAGTTATCATTGTGTCCAACAATAACATACATAATAATAAACAATATTTGCAATAATGATCTGGTAATCGAAACGTATAATATTAAAAGTGAATATATAAAGACAACTTAAAGAAATTTTGTAGCTACAGGACACACAGCTTTACAAAGCTGTGTGTCCTGTAGCTACAAGCTGTTAACTCTCCTTGAATAATGTCTCATAAAGATTCTTAGAATAGCGTATAAGTATATACGTTTGTTGGTAGAAAAGTTAGAAGTACCGTTATAAGAAACTATAGGAAAACTTTTTAAACTTGTATTTAACCTTGTTCTTGTACTTTGTTCCTTGTACTTGTACCGAGAGTATATCAATGACTAAATGAAAAATCAGGTTGTTAAAAAGTTTAAAAACAAACTTGATTATTTTGGTTCACAATAACGCAATGACAAAAAAGACAGAGTGGAATGAGTGAACATAAGTTTACAATCTACTGTTAAAAACATTTTTGTTACGCTTTTGCTTAGTGAGAAGTTTTGTTAATGAAACACAATAAACAAGATTTCATTACTATATTTATTTTGTGATGTGTTCCTGTATCACGAACGCTTGAAATTTTTTATTTATTATACAAAGATTAAAGAATTCATAACTTTAATTTAACTAATTAATTTGTGCTAAATTCAAAACTGTTTTGCTCGTTCTGGCTCAATATCGTTCTAATTCGATATCAACCTAATTTACTGACGACTTATATAGAACTTTTCACATACCCCCATTGCCAGTCAGCTCCTGTACCCAGTAAACACAGATTGGCTCAGAATTGGTCAATATTTAGTCGAAATCGGTCGAAAAATGGATAAAACGTTTAGCGACCTATTATTGACTAAAAATCGACGCTTGATTTTAAATGTATATTTCAAACTTTTTATATATACGTTTACTAAACGTCAATCTAACGCTTAGAATATTGACTTACAATAGTCAATATTGTAAACCTTTAATCGATCTTAATTAAACATAAATATTTATAGATGTAAAATCTACGCTTTAAATATTTTAACATATACATTTATTAAACGTCGATCAAAAGTTTACAACATTGACTAACATTAGTCGTTATTCTAAACGTTTGATCGATGTTTAATAAACGTATATTTTAATATAATATAGTAATATAGCCATTGGTCAGAAGACTCACATAACAGTTCACGTCACGCGGTTTAAATAGGCATAATTAACACGAAACAAAAAACTTATTAAAAAATTATATTTTATTGGCTAAATAATTAAATTAGACTTAAATGCGTTTTCAAGATTCACTTCCTTCCAACAACTTAAAGCAAAGTGACTGATAAATAAATAATAAACGAGGTCAGGTGCGCCATTTTAATTCATGGAAGTTAAAAAACTCTTATCGCGACAACCTACCTTCCTAGATGGTAACAAATCAATGGACTCCGATGTTTTAGAAATTATTGATGGCGACATTGACACAATTAAAAAAATAAAAGTTACTGATCTCTCGTTGTGAAAGTCCTGCTGCAAGAACTTTTTTCGTAAGTTTTATAAACAGTTTAAATTCATTTTGTAAACGCTAGTATGATTGTGTAACAGTAAAGTATTCATCTTTGCAATAATCAAGAGGTTTAATAACTAAATATTTATTTATTACTATTAGCTTAACTTAATTACATTTGCTAAAGAAAATTGGTGGAACAGAGCTGGTAAAAACCACTGCCTATGTTATGTTGCAACGTTACTAATTTTTTAATGTCAAAAATAAACATAGATGGTATAGGAAATTTCGGAAACTTCCAATCAGAAAATCCTCTATATATAAAGTTGTTCTGTGTAATTCCAATTTTGATTTATGAATATACATTTAAAATGCTAACTATTTTACCCTAGTTTTTTGCGGTCACAAATCAGGTTACGAAATCAGTCGATCAGGACACGAATTTAGAAGATGATTTTGCACAAACAGGTGCATGATAAACAAGCGGTAGATGGCATTCTAGGAAGATTTTTGATAATGAATTAACCAGAGAAAACAGTGATCTAATATATATATTATGAGTTTATTAGTTTTATTAATAATCTTTAACTTAATCTTAATGTAAACTTTTATTTTCTGCGAATGAGATTAAATTTGAAAAGTGTTAGGTAGAAAATGTTACCATAAAATTTCCAATGCAAAACGCTTGATCATTTATTCTTTTTTAATTATCGAAACATAAACAAGTATAGCGCACAAACATTTTTTCACATATAAGTTTATAACTTTATATATAGTTTTATAAACAAAAGTATAGTATAAGTAGCATAGTATAAAAGTTTATAAACGTGTTATAATAATTATAAAAAATATAAAAAATAAGACCAGGTCTTTTAAACTATATCTTATTTATAAATTTCATTACTTTTATAACTATATCTTATTTATAATTTTCATTACTTTTATAACTATATCTTATTTATAAATTTCAAGACCTCTATAGCTCTTATTACTTATATAAATTTAAAAAGTTATAACGTAACTTTAATTTATACTAGTTTTAAATCTTCAATAACTTGAAACTACGTTAAGTAAACCAAAGAAACTATTAGAAAAGATAAAAAAGTTTAATATACGTTTACTTAGGCTAAATTCAAACGCTTTATATACGTTAATTAGACAAAATCTAAACGCTTTATATACGCATAATAATCCTATAATAGACGTCTAAAATACGTTTGAATCTAGACATTTTATGGATGTATGTTCTAAACATTAATCTAGATTTCATTCTAAACGGATAACCGACCAAATCTGAACGTTTTTTCGAAACGTTATTTTGACGTTTAATAGACGTTTGTGTGTTTACTGGGTATTGTCTACGGTGAGTAAAAATACAGTTAGAGAAAAAGAAGTACAAAAAATGTTAAAAGTTTTTTATGACGTTCCACTAAATATGGATAAAAAATGACGACAAAATGGTTTGCAATGGAAACAGCATAGACCGTTTTGACCTTACTTTAAATTTCAATCAATAAAAGGCGTATTCTTTAAATTGCTGTGTTTTTTTGGTCTTATCTTAGTAAAATAGATCAACGTGATATTAAATTTTAAAAGGTCTCTTTGTAATCAAATCAATATTGAAAAATAGCTATGAATATCTCAAAAGTAAAAAACTTTTCCCTGATTTTTTTGTGTCTTCATTTAAAATTTTTTATATTTATATAAAAAATTTTAAATGAAGTCAATCAGTGTTTTAAATGGCTATATTTAAAACACTGACCGACTTAAAGTGTGGTGAACATACACTTTCTATACCTTTTTGCGTTTAAGTTTGTCAAATTTCACTTGAATTTGTCATTTAATTTGGCATATTTCATTTTAGTTTGGCATTTTTTTTTCTTTAATTTGGCATTTTTTCATTTAAATTTGGCCTATTTTCATTTAAATTTGGCAAGAATTAAAATCACAAATTTTAAAATGTTTGTGAGGCAACCCGGCTAACCGTGCTAGCCCGCCTCAAATAATTAGCCCCTAAATCAGTTGGATTCCACTAAGTTGAAACCTAGGTGATTTTATGAGATACCCCGGATTATGAATGTAGCTGATTGGATAAAATAAGTCACGCTAATTCTTTTACCCAATAAAAACAAAATTCCTGATTGTTATTAAAATAACTAATAAAAATAAAATGGTGTTAATTCAAATTCAAAACATAATTAAAAAATAAATGCTTACAAAAGTAAGCTTTTATATTTTATTTTTTTCATTTTTTTAGTCAGCCCGGCTAACCGGACTAGCTTGCCTCATATAAACAGCCCCTGAATCTGTTTTAAATCAAATCTCAGTTTTATTTAAACTGATTTTTGTAACACCCATGTAGAATAACCATTGAGTTAACATTGTCCTCGATGCAAATGCATAAAAAAAATTAACTTTAACTTTTTTTTAAAAAACATTCAAATTTAGATAACCAACAAAAAACTACATTTATATATTTCTATGATATTTTTATCCGTAAGTTTGTTTCATAAATCTTTTTATCAATTTCTTGCTGTTTTACTCTTTCAAGCTTGTAAAAACAATACATATGGAGCCAAGGTGAATGTGGGTATGTAGAGTCTTTTTTAATCTCGCTTTATCGCGTTATTGATTCTATAGTCGCACTTTACTTTCTAACATTATTTACTTATTTAATAAAAATTTAAAATATCATTCTAAATCTTATGAAAATAATGAAATTGCAGAAACATTTAATGACTTTTTAACAAACATAGGAAAAAAATAAGTTGTTGCAATTCCTGAGAAAAAAAAATCATTTACACCTTTCTTGAAAAAATCAGATTTCTTCATGGATGAATCGGAGCTTTCGGTTGATGAACTTCGGCTAACGATTAGTATCCTAAAAACAAATAAGAGCGCAGGACTGGATAAAATTATTCCTGATGTTGTAAAAGTTGTGTCAGATAATATTGAGAAACCTCTTTTTATAATTTTGAATCTTTCTCTAAAAGACGGTATTTTTCCTGACCAATTAAAATCAGCAAAAATAATTCCGAAATACAAAAGCGGCATGACTCGATAAAATCTAACTACAGACCAAATTCCATACTTTCCTGTTTTTCCAAAATAATAGATCATATTATGCACAATATATGCACCATTCCATGGAACACGCAATCTTGCAAATCAAATTTTGAATGGTTTTGAAAACAATAGTTACACGCTCTGAATTTTTCTAGATCTATCTAAAACATTTGATACTGTCAACCATAAAATTCTTATCTATAAACTACGTAATTATGGAGTAGTTCACTCTAACTTAAAGTGGCAGCAATGTCATTTAGAAAATCGTAAATAAGGAGTACCATATGATTTAACATAGAGGATATTTGAATCTATAAGTTGCGGTGTTCTACAAGGATCAATGCTTAGACCTTTATATTTATATAAAGCTGTTTTTAATTTATATAAATGATATTTATTTGTCCTCAAAAATACTTAATTATACTATTTTTGCTAATGACATTAATGTTTTCTTTACAAACTCAAATTTAAAAAATATTTTTCACTATGTAAAGACAGAACTAGTACACATCTTTATGAGTGGTTTATAGCGAATAAAAACTTTTATTGAATACTCATATAACAAAATATACTTTGTTTGATAAACCACCTAAACCTCAAAACCTTCCACTTATTCTACCAAAACTAAAATATGCTCTTGAACCACAGAGTAAAAAAATTTCAAAAATATTAGGAGCAACTAATTAATAATACCATAAGATTTATTGAACTTTATTTTAAATAATAATGCAATGTTTTCTCTAAACATCGTGTGTATAGTATTTCTGTAGCTTTCTAGAATATGATTTATATCTTTGGGCAAGGGTAGATAAAAAGTCAATTTGTTTTTGGAAGATTTGGGTTTTAAGGCAATTTTTAAACAAATTTTCAAAATTAAGATGGACTTTAAAACCAAGTACAAGAAACTTAGAGAGCATTTTAAAATTTGATATTGAAAACGTTTTTTCATCTACTTAATTTAAAATGAATAATACTCAATTTGAAAAAAAAGAATGCAATTCTTTATCATTTATAGATTACTTTCGTAAACTCAAAATTACATAAACAGGAATCTTTTTTAAAACTTTGAATACCCAATTTCAAACAAACAACAATTCATGATGAAAACGTCATTGCAAATGAGTTTAACAACTTCTTTGTTAATATAGGATCTAAACTTGCTTCCCAAGTTCCTAGTGCAAATAAATCTTTTGATAAATATTTAGATCGTAATAAAAATGGATTGAATAACGAAAAACTAACCATGTTAGAATTTAACAATGCTTTTAAAAGCCTAAAAAGAAACAAAGCAACCGGAATCGACGACATCAATAGCAACATTACAATTAATTGCAAAGACGACCTTAAAGTTCCTTTATTTAAAATATTTAAACACTCCTTAGAGGAAGGTATCTTTCCTGAAAAACTGAAAACTGCGAAAGTAAAATCTATTTTTAAATCAGGAGATACAAGTGAAATAGACAATTACAGACCAATATCAATACTTTCTACCTTCTCTAAGATACTTGAGAGAATTATGCACAATAGAGTATATACTTTTTTTAAAGAAAATAATTTTATTTACTCCAAGCAATTTGGCTTTCAAAAAAATACATCAGCTGAACACGCAATCCTTCACCTAGTTGATGAAATGAAAAACTCTTTTACAAACAGAGAATTTACATTAGGTGTATTCATAGATCTCTCTAAGGCTTTTGATACAGTCGACCACAAAATTTTATTATCAAAGCTTAACATGTATGGCATAAGGGGTAGAACGAACAAATGGATAGAAAGCTACTTAGATAAACGTGTGCAATCTATATACTATGGAGATAATAAACTCTTTAATCCTTCCATATTAAAGTGTGGTGTTCCTCAGGGTTCAATACTTGGGCCTTTGCTTTTTTTAATCTACGTTAACGATCTCTATCGGGCATCAAAAAGAATTTCAACTATAATGTTTGCTGATGATAGCAACTTTTTTATCTCCGGAAAAAATAAAAACGAACTGTGCGTAGAAATGAATCAAGAATTAGAAAAAATATCTGGATGGTTTAGGGCAAATAAACTTTCTATTAACTTAAGTAAAACAAAGTTTTCTTTATTTCATCCTTCATAAAAAAAAAAAGAAGTTGAATCTTCTCGTCCAAAATTGTTTATTGAAAATAGAAAAATAAGTAGGGATAATGTTACTAAATTTTTAGGTGTTTTTATTGACGAAAATCTAAATTGGAATAATCATATCGCCTATTTAAGTAGTAAAATATCTAAAAGTATTGGAATAATATACCGATCACGCCATTTATTGTAGCCGCTACTCAAACAAATCTACTATAGCTTAGTTCAAAGTTATTTAAATTACGGTAATACAGCATGGGGTAGTACCTATAAAAGCAAACTAGAACCTCTCTATCGTAAACAGAAGCATGCTATACGAGTAATTAATTTTAAAAATAAAAACGAACACACAAAGCCTCTTTTTGAACAGATGTCTTTACTAACATTGTTTGAACTAAATATATATAATGTTTTAAGTCTTATGTATAATAGCACAATGCAAAAAAATTCCTTCAATTTTCTATAGTCTTTATAAACAAAAGCCCGAGTATAAATACCTGTTGCGCACAAATAGTACCCTTTTTGAGCCTTCATGCAAAACTAAGCTTGTGCAATTTAAAATTACTTATCGTGCACCTCATATCTCGAATAAGTTTTTATTACTTAATCGAAATATTATTAACCTTGAAAACTTAAATGGCTTTAAAAAAACTATTAAAAAGAGTATTTTAAAGTATAAAAATTTACTTACTGATTTTTCTAAATTTGTTCACTGCTAGCTTCTTATATAAACTCTTATTTTTTAATATACTTTAATATATATTTCAAACATTGCGTTAGCAATAAACGTGGTAATATTAAGAAAAAGTAACGATACATGTTTGTATAATTGTTATCTTACACTTTAATACAATTATAATGAACAATTTAACGTAAAAATTTTGTAAATATTTTAATTTTTCTATACATATATATATATATATATATATATATATATATATATATATATATATATATATATATATATATATATATATATATATATATATATATCTATATCTATATCTATATATATATATATATATATATATATATATATATATATATATATATATATATATATATATATATATATATATGTATGACAATGTAAAGCGGTTCTTGATGATAAGACCTTTTGGTCTTCTGCAAGTTTCCCGCGTTCTTCTTACAGTTCGTATTACAGAAGTTTGTTTATTATTTATGTTTGTGATTTTTTTTTTCTTTTTATATTTATATGTATATTCAATCTTAACGAATCTTTATTATGTAATCACGAAAATGTATACTATGTAACAAAAAATACATAACAAAAAAAAAAAAAAAAAAAAAAAAAAAATTTTTATAAAACTTTAAAAATGAGAACTTAAAAAGGAAAAAAAAAGTATATATAAAAAAAGGAAAAAAAGATATATATATAAAAAAAGGTATATATATAGATAAAAAGGTTTTTTAAAATGGAATTAAGATAGGGCCGAGTGAGCAGAAACAGTTTTGTTTCCAGCGAACCAATTGATTTGACTTAATTTCTAAACCAAAGTATTTCTATGGTAACGTATGTAGTTTTTGACATTTTCTAATTTAAACGTGATAAATAAAAAATTTCTAACTAAATAAAACTTTTGCTTCAAATTTCTGTGAACATTTTTAGTTTAAAGATGTCTACTTAAGCTCAAATTACTTAAGATCAAATTAGGACTGGACCGAATGATAACAACAACAAAAACAATATGAATCTGAACCTAAGTTATGATTTATTTAGGTTACGATTGATTTAACTTCGACTATGTGTAAAAAAAACTAACAATACCTTTATTTCTATAATTGGCGATTAGATCTGATTCTTATCTTTTGAAGCAACAGCAAACAGTATCGCGGAAAAGCATTGAACCAGGAAGGTCACGCATTCCTTTTTAATAATGTCGCTGACTAAAATCGACATCGAACCTTGGATCTCCTGATTCTGGGTAAATAGTAACTGCACCAAAACTGCGTTAATAGACGTCATGTAACGCCTATTTAAAATAATAATTTTTAATTATTTTTTATTATGAAAATCAATTGGAAGTTTTCATTACAAAATAACTCATTATTTTATGGCATATTGTATATACAATTAAATTATGGTATATTGTATATAAATCACTATACCATCAGTCATCTATTATAATATTGATACCTTGATCAAACTTTTAAATTTGATAAGGAAAATAAACAACGGTTACTTCTAAATCAAAGAGTATTTAGATGCTTTTAATTTATAAGTTTTCAAGACTTTTTTGTTCTCAAAAGTGAACACATTTTTGAGAGCAAATTGTGCAAGTAATTGTTTTTTTTTTACGGGTTCAACGGATTAGTTTAATACATATCTTTATGCAATGTTTTTATATTTTTTTTTTTAATAAAATCTTCTTCTTCGTCGTCATTTTTTAAAGAAAGCAGATAATACTGCGATTCATTCTTACTATCAAACTCAATTGCGCTACGGTATAAGTAAGACTTCTCGACCGCAAAACGATTTTAAGTTTATTTAAGAGTGATTTTGCTTATATTTTTGTTTTACACGTCTATTACGATTTACGTCTATTATGAAAAACAAAAACACTCTATTATACACACAAAGTTTCAGTGAATTTTTAAAATAAAAATTTACAATTGGAACATTATTTAGGTTTATCAACAGCTTAAAGAGCTTTTCAACGGATTATAACTTTACCGGAGGTTTGTTATTTAAAAGATTATTATTTTAGCAAAAGAATTTTTATTTATTTTTTATTATCTAGATCATTAGTTTTTTTTGCTGTTGTTGTTATTGTATTTAATAATAAAAACAAAGATTAACAAAAGAATAAATGATTCACTGCAGCTAAAATATTATTTAAGCTTTATTTAAATAGGAATTCCAATCCATCAAATTTAACAATGCAAATAATGTTAAGTATATAACAACTTAGTGTTTAATCAATTTAAAAATTACCTTTCACGTAAAATTACCTGTACAAAACCGAATTTTGTACTAAAACTCTGGCATATAATTTAACACAAAATAAAAAATTTATTATACATTATTTGTAAAAGTGTAGACTGTGAAAAAGGTATAAATATATGCTTAGACGTTTTTTAAAAAGTAGAAAAATTTTATTTTATTTTTATGTCACCTTTTGTATACTTACCAAATTTTATAATCATTTTTATTATTTTTTAAAAAATATCTTGTTATTCTCATATCAACTTGTCGATAAAAGTATGGTAGTTATTCTTTATAAACATTATTTTTTCATTTTTTTATATATATATATTCTATCCACCTGACAAACTTTTGTCAGGTGGATAACCGAATTTTGTAATACCTAATTTTTTTGTCGCAAAATAGGTACTTAAATTCACGTTTTCTCACTTTTAACGAAAAGGAAAGGGAAAGGGAAAGGGAATGGAAAGGGAAAAGAATAGGTTTCAACTTGAACTTTTCAAAAGAATATGGCAACTTAAAAATTATATTATTTGCGACAATTGAAAGAAAAATAACATTTTTATAAAGAAATATCAATTAAAAAATTTTTGAAACATGATTAAAAAAAAATGTAAATAGATTAGAAATTTTTTTATTCCTATGAAATTTTTTAATTTATTATAGATATAAAAAAACTTAAATAATATATAAACATTATTTTTTCGAGGGAGAGTTTAAAAGTTTATTAACGAAAGAAAAGAAAGTTAAAGCCAGATGTTTGAAAATCTAATTTTGCAGCACTGTACCCTGTAAGCTTTTTAAGGAGGTCTCAGAGTACTTTGAATATGAACAACAAATTTCACTGAATTCACGTGATTACGTTTACAAATCTACTTAATTTACATAAATTTAAAATTAAAGCTATTTGGATATGGCCTTAATACAATATTTACTTTTGAAAAAAATTCCATTATGAATAAAATCTTTTTTAATGAAAACAATTAAGTTTAAAATAATTTAAAATTAAGTTTAAAATTATTAGAACTTGAATTAAAATAACAAGATTTTAAAACCTGCCTTGACAAGTTTTGGCTAAGATAATACTTTATAGTATAAATTACATGCAATAGATTTAATTTATATATTAAAAAAACTTATAATAATAGCGATAATAATAATATAAATTTATACTAATATTATGAATAGTTATAAAACCAGTAATAATAATAACTAATAATTTTATTAATTATGTAAAAGTTTATAAAATAGATTTAGAAAAACACTTAATAAAACAAATTTTATAATTATACTAATGTATATAAAAAAAAACAATTTCTTAAAATGAATTTTAACATTCGGTCTTTATTTATTATACTACTTTTATATTTATAATTATGCAAATTTATATATTAATCTTACTATTTTTTTAAAATAACTTTTGAAATTTTTTTTTTTAATTTCAACATTATTTAATAATAAACAATTAACAAATCATTTATAAATAGTTATAAAAATTATATAAATAATAATATAAGAATAATTATAAAACAAAATAACATATTTTGTCAATATAAACAATAACAACTGTGAAACGTGTAAATAATTAAAAACTAAAAGTTAAATTCTTTCAACATTACATCAGGGAGATAAAACCCTGTCATTCAAGGTCACGATTTGTATATTTAAAATCACACTCAAAACATGTTTGAACTGTGTCAGCAGTCTTCTATAACGTTTGGCCTGTCCGTGATCTTATTGTTACTATTTATTATATTCAAAATTTATTTATAACACTTTAATTTAAATGTTTTTAATTTTGGTTTTCAAAATATAATTACCATGGGAATAGTCAGTAGCAATCGTTTTAAATTCTCTCAATATTAAGATTGTTTTATTCATACAAGGTACCAACTTAATAACTAAGTTTTTCATTATTTACAACTAAGTACATTATTAGCCTAAGACGAAAATGAGTGAATCCTAAAAACCCTATTTACAACGTCCATCTAATTTGCCTATTTGAAAACATGGTCAAACAGTTAATTTCATTTCCGTAAAAGTTTGTGAAAAAGTCTAAATGGTTTGAAATACTGTATCACTGCATGTAAAGAAACTAATTTTTAGAGTTAGTTATAAAATGTAACTATATTCATCTAGTTATAAAATGTAATTATATACAAATACTAAAATGCAATTATATGTATTAGTTATAAAATGTAATTAAATGTAATTATATTATAATTATAAATATATATAATTATATCCAAACATATGTTTTGAAAAGGTAAGAAAGATAAATAAAAACTTCTTCATACTAAAAATAAATCTTGTAGATATGAAAAGTAACAAAATCGCATTTTGTTTTTATACTCCATATTTAATTGTAAAGAATTTAAGTGGCTCAAAATTTTAGATATTTTCTAATTTTATACAACACAAATTATAAAAATCTTTTACAATAGATGGATGTAAAATAGGATAGAAGCGTTTTCCTGCGTCAAAATTGCAGTCCAATTGATAAAATTTTTAAAATATTTGAAGCCTTTTTTTGTTATTTTGTTTATTAATAATAATTTTAACTGAGTTTACTTCAAAAAAATATAATGATCTTGTTACCGAATACATGCAATCATAATGAGAAAGTTCTTGTTAACCTTCTCACCGATATTATTTTAGTAGAGCTTTACAGAGAATCGTAGGGTTTGAAGCACATTCCTTTCAATTTTTATTGAACATATATACTCCGTCTGCTAACAATAAATACACACACAGCATCTAACACACACACACACACGCACACACACACACACACACACACACATATCATGGTTGGAGCAAAATTAAGACAGTGAGATCATATCACCAAATCCAGATTTTGTTAGCGCATTTACAATTGTAAATGTAAAGCATACAAGATGTTTTCAATAAGTTTTTGAAAATATGAACTATGATAAAAAAATTTTGTTTATTTAATTTTTTGTTTAACTTGCATTTCTTTTTATCAGGTTCAAAAATAAAGCATTTAAAATATACCTAACTGAAAGTGACATACAAGTTGTTTTCTGAAAATTAAATAGGGTATTTAATTAGTTGAATTTTTTTAAATAATAATCAAATGATTTTATAAACAAAAGTGTAAAAAAAGTTTAGGTTAGGAAGGAACTTTTTATTGACTCCAAATACTTTAAGTATGTTTTTTTGTTTTGTTTTAAAATTTGTCTAGTTCAGTGTGATTAGTACTAATCCAAACTATGTTGCCATTGGTAAAGTGGTCGTATGTAAATGAAAAATACTTTTATAAAATTTTATACTTAAAAGTAGCTTTACTTTATATAAAACACCAACGTTTTTTTTTTTTTTTTTCTATAGAGTTTATTGGAGAATTTCATAGGCTGGGAACTTTCATTTTTGATTTTTCTATTAATTTTTGAGGAAACTATTTATGTTAACTTAATTTTAACTTTTGTTCATTTTTATGGAGTGAAAAAAATAACGGAAGATTGTCTTTTAAGATTATTAATAAATGGTTTAGGCAACAAATTAACGGAAAATAGTTTAGGCAACAAATTAATGGAAAATAGATTGGGCAAATAAGAGGAATAAAGAAAATCAGAGGGGTATTTTTTTTATTTACTTAATTTTTAATATAATATGAATTTTGTTTTTAAGATATTCAACTATAGCTGCATATATGCAACTATATAGACAGTTCTTTTTTTTTAATTCTTAGTTTATTTTACCTGATTAGAGCAAAAAAAAATTCCAGATGTTAGAGCTTTCAGAAAAAAACTGCATAAAAGAACCCATTGCTGTCTAATAGCTTTAGCTTGGCATTTATTTAAAAACCCTGGCTAACTAAGGTGTGAACTTTAGAACCATTTAGAGCACCGCCTTTTTAAACATAAACGTTTTTCACCTTTTTTTTAACAGTGATCATTCAATAACTTTTCTTATTTTTAAATCTTACATTTCTTTGATTTGAGCGCACAAGAATAAACAATCAGTAAATTGTAATTATCGGCAGGAAATATAGAATATGTAAAATTTTATTGGAAGTCTGACTTTGGCTGCACTTATAAAGCAAAGATTAAGTGGATTGAAATGAAATATTTTAAAAATTTGGAAAACGCAACAAAGGGTTAAATACATTTAAAAATAATGTTGTCATGTACGTCAAAATAAGTTATAACTAAGTTAACTTTTTTGAAAACCAATTTTTAACTCTTTCTTTTAGTAAACTTGTTGCTTAAAATAAATCATAAAGTTCTTTTCTAGTGTTTTTTTTTTTTTTTGAATCCTTTGCGGTTGTCTTACAAGAGTATTTTAATGACGTAATTGTTTTACATAAAATGCCTAACTATAGGCTTTGTGAAAGATTATGAAGCGGAATGGCATTATTCTTCTTTTTCAGAAGGGTTTATATTGTTGGCGACAACATTAATTTAAATTATATTGTTTTCATAATTAACTTAAATGTTGCTGAATTTGAAACTCATAAAAAGTTGTTCGCAGCAAGGTTTCAGCTTAAATATATTTTTAGTAACCGAGGAATGAAGCTTTTTCGGTGAGTGGTTTAAAAATTTTATTATTTTTTATTGTTACTATTTATTTACTATATAATTGGAGCCTTTTAATTTATTTAAATATATGCTTTTGAAATTTATGTTTGTTTATAACCTTTAAAATTAAAATCATTGCAGAAAAAAAATACAGGCAGCGAAGGTTGAAGCGAAGGAAGACAAAAAAAAACGATGGCGGTCAATAAAAATTCTATACATGACGATGTTCTTTGACAGTTTATGTAATTTTTACTTTTTTTTAAAGTTTATTTGTTTATATTGGTTATTTGAGTTTTTATTTATAAAAAAATTTATTTCAGCTTTTTCGATTGTTCTTGCATCAATATATCCATACATGGTGAAGGTAACGGCTTCTTTTTTTTTTTTCAAATTGTTAAAGTTTTACAATAAACAAAAAAGTAAAAGACATATATAAGATAATTTTTTATGAAACCAGTTTTTATTTTCGAAATTGTCCCGTTTTTTTTTCAAAAACTTATTTTAGAAGCAGCAAGTTGTTCAATAATTTTTACAAGTTACAGTGTTCAAAGTTACAGTTGTTCAATAATTTTTACAAGTTACAGTGCTAATGCAATCACCCTGCCCCCCTCCTTTTTTTTTTTTATGACTGATAATAGTTGAGAATTTTCTCCTGATTGAAAATGGTGTAAGAAAATATGTCTAAAAATTCAAGAAAAGAATTTAATTAGACAAGTAGACGTTTAAAAATATTACTTTTAAATGCTACTACTTTGCCAACTTTTTTATTCCACTGTTAAGATTGTTAAAAAAAAACTATTTGCAATCATATAAAAAAAACTTATTTTTTAGTTACGCCACCCGTTTTTTTATTGTCGCCGATATTAAAATTTATTTACAGCTTTTTAAATTTAATTAAATTACACTTTTTATAAGACTTTCTTTTAATTAAATTCTTTTTTTAGGACATTGTAATATAGATGTACAATTAACGACTGACATAGGAATAGCCGTAAATAAACGTACATATACGCTCATACAGTAAAAGACACATTAGAATAGACGTATTTTAATGTAGATATATTATCTGAAACATAAGGATAGACGTAAAAGAGGATTAGGTTTTGGGAATTGAGTCAGAAATCAATCAGGGACTAATGGGTTTCAGCACAAAAGTTTATAAATATTTAAGCATTACTGACAATAAAAGTCAGACAGTTTAAGTCTTTAAAAAACTTACTTTGAAAGGAGTTTAATCATGGTCGAGTTTTAAACAGATACCATTTTTAGTGAAACATTTTTTGTAAAAAAAAAGTATTTATTCACAAAAGTTTGCTTGAAGAACTATTTACAGCAAAATAAAGGACAACCACCTGAAACCCTTAATGAAAGACATTAAAATGATGAGTATATATAAAATAAATATTTACCAACGCCTAAATTTTATATTATGTATAAATTATATTTATTTTATTTATATATTATTTATTTTATGTATAAATTATATTTTATGTATAAGTATAACAATGCCCTTACTCCAGAAAAATTTATTAAAAACTTAAATAAAAAGTATTATTTAATTATCAATCAAAATCAATGTTGCGCACGTAAATTACCTAAAAAAAAAGTATACTAAATTAAAAAATATACAGTGAACCTAAGCTATAGCACTATATTTAAAAAGACAACTTAAATATGGAAAAATAATGGGATAATATATAAATGTATATATATATATATATATATATATATATATATATATATATATATATATATATATATATATATATATATATATTAGATTGACTCTAACATCACTCCAATTTATATTGGATGGGCTAACATTGGTTTTCAGTTGGGTGGAATTTTGGTGGATTTTTTTATGGGTTATCTAACAAACAAGCTAGGATCAACTATACCATTGCTCCTTTCTTTGATTTTTTTTGGATTTGGAAACCTGTTTTACGGTTATGCACAGTCGTGTGGTAAATATGGTATATCAATGGTAATATTTTCTAGAACAATCATTGGTTTGTCTACAGGTAAGAAAAAACATATTTAAAACGGAAAACAAATTTATTCTAAATTGAACACTTTTTTCTTTTTTTATGAAAAGGAACAAACGTTGTTTCAAGGGCCGTGGCAGCAGAAGCTACAACATTAAAAGAAAGAACTAAAGTTATGTCGCGCATGTCAGTTGCGCAAGGATTAGGTTTTTCATTTGGACCAAGTATGAAGGAAAAAATTTTATATTAAAATAATAGCATTTTTTAGATTTATTATTCAAGTGTTTTCAGTTAGTTGTGTATGCTAAGCAAATAATTTGTATTAACAATTTTATGTATTAGTTGCTCAACTGTTAGCAGTTCCTCTGGGGCATAATGGAATTGATATTCCAGCGTTGAAAATCCATTTGAATGTGTATACGGCACCAGCATTTGCAAGCATATTTGTGACAGCATTGAATGTTGTAATTGTATTATTTTGGTATGATGAGCACCAAGTCGACATCTACAAAGATCAAGAAAATGATACTAGTGTGCAAATGTTTAGTAAGGAATATTTCTATTTTAAGTAAATAATAAATATAAGAATTATGTAAATTTATTATGATTAAATCTCAAATACCTTCTTACCAGTAATTTTCAAAGATAACTTCAAATAGACATACTGTTAATGTTAATGTAGAGTTAGATTTCTGTTGCAAGTTCGGTTGAAGTCACTTTTAACTCATGTTATTTAGAGCACTCTGTTTAGTAGGTTAACATAATTAGGAATCCGTTAGAAATACTTTAAAAAGTGCCTCTTTTTTTAATTAATTTTCGGAATTTAAGAAATTATTACTTTTTTTTAAATTAATTTCCCTTAGGTAAAGGAACCTCAAGGTTGAGGTTCAACCATCAAGGAAAAGGGGAGGGGGAGTTACCATGGGCGTTTTTTGAGAAAAAAAATCTTTCATTTGCTTATTGAGTTATTCCTTAAGATGAAATAAAAGTATATAACCTTTCAATAACTAAAACCTTTTTTACAAACGCATCATAGACAATTTAAAATGAGGCATGGACTCCGAAAACTATTCTTTTTTTGTGTAGAATATTTGTAGTTTCATCTCAAAACAATATTCGACAACTTAATCAAACATAGCTAACCTAGTATTAAGTTGAATATTTCTAACAAGTTTGTTTTTCTCAAGATTATGTAGAGTGGGACCTGCGTAATCTCCCCTTGTGCAAAGTGAAATTAAAAAAACTTCCATAAGTGTTTAAAATAGTTTTAGAGGGTTTGCTTTCTTAAAGTCACCAACATTAGTGTTCCCTTGTTTTCTGGAGTGGTTTTTATCTTCTAACAGCGACCTCTGTATTCCAAAAATAATTTGCAATCTTGTCTTAGTTTAAACAAGCTTTTTCATAGAATTTGTAAACTAATTATTAAGAAAAATAGTTTTAACTTAAATAGGATAAAAATTTATAACTAGATTTCAATTGCCATCAAAATGTGTTTTGGCGACCAAAAGGTATGGCTATATATAAAGTTATATATAATAAAATTATATATAAATTATATATAAAATTATATATAATTGTATATAGAATAAAATTATATAAAAATTATATATAAAAAATAAATTATAAAATATAAAATAAAAAAATTATACATAAAAAATAAGAATTATATATAATAAAAATATATATAATAAAATTATATATATAATAAATATATATATATATAATAATAATAATAAATATATATATAAATTATATATATATAAATATATATAATAAAATATAAAAAAATTATATATAAAAAATAAAAATTATATATAAAAAAAATATATATAATAAAATTATATGTAAATTATATATAAAATAAATGCTATATATAAATATTTATCTCTTTTGTTCAAATATTTAATCCCCTTCGTTTTATGAATGCTTTACACGTTATAAGGTTAAAATATTTAAAAAAAAATGCAGTTTTAATTTTTTCAACATTTTCTATTTTATGTTAATTTACTAGTTAAAAGTGGTTTCAAAATCTTTGCATAAAAATAATTCCAATCGATAATCTCAGAAAAAGAGCCTTGAAGTACAGAAAAGTTCATTAATTAAATCTTTAATAATATATAAACCATTTTTGTGTTTTTGATGTAATTAGTTTTTATTTTATTTTTATTTGTTTCCTTCATATCATTTAGAGGATATTTGTGAAAACAATAACACAAAGTTATCGCGTAATACAACTGGTATTATAGTTAACATAATTGTATACTTTGCAGTCCAGAATGCGTTTGCCGTACAAGAAACGTGAGTATATACTTATGCAAATAAAAAAATAAAATTGTTGTAAAACTTTTAAAATAAAAAGCTATCAATTTGGTATTGTTTTAAAATATTAAGAATACTTGCACCACTCTCAATGGATATGTTTTCATGGAACGGTGAGCAAGCAACGCTGTGGGTGAGCTGTTTATTTCTGGCTGCTGGTGTAATTGCAATTGTATCTTTTATAGCTGCTGACTTACTAGAAAAAAGGTTTTTAGATTGTTTGTAGTTTGTTTTTTTAGGATTTATTTTTCATTGTCTGAATTTATATTATGCAAGTATTTATTTTTAGATTTAATGAACGAAACTTGTTACTGGTTGGGTTGGTTCTTATTTTTTTGGGATTCACTGTATATTTACCTTGGGGAAGTAAAACGCCTTTAATTAAAGGTATCATATTTATTTTTTTAAATAGAACAACATCCTTAAATTAAAGATAAAATACTATGAAATTGATTGGATTATTAAATTGCTTTGAATCATAAATGTACTGAGATCCAATCAATTTCTTACTTTTAGAAATAAACACTTCTACAAATAACACGTTACATGTAGGATGTCCTGCAGAATACAAATGGTGCAAAAACACGCCTCAAATATATTTAGCTCAAGTTATTCTAGGAATGGTTTTATTATCGATTGGTTATCCGCTTACCATTGTATTCATTGCGTCTATATATTCAAAAGTATTGTCATCAAAACCCCAAGTAAAATAGTTTGATAGTATTTGCTTTGAAATCTTGACTATTTGTTTATTGATATCTTGACTATTTGTTTGCTATTCTTGTTGTTTTTAATTATTTTGTTTATTTTCAATGTTTACATTTCCTTTAGGGAGTGATGCAAAGCTTTTTAGGTGCGTCGGGTGGTTTGGCTAGAACTGTTGGTCCATCTTTGGTAACATTTATGTACATTGAGCACGGTCCTAGATATACTTTCTTAAGCGCAAATGGTTTCATTTTACTATCAATAATCCTATTTATTTTTTCATACAAGATACTGATTCCTTATCACTTGTTCATTGTCAAAAAAAAAGAAAATAACCTATTATTTACAGATGAGTCCTTATTAGAAAACAACTGGAACCAAAAGTCAGAAACTGAATTTACATGTTTTGATCAAGACGAAAACAATATAAAAAGCAAAGAAATGCGTCTACTTTCGTAATAGATAAGAAAGTTCAAATAGTAATATGAAACAACAATGTTGGGCAACGATGGCAGTTAAAATGACAGCATTTATATGAACACCTAAAAAACAAAAAAGAAAAATGATGAAGAGTTATTAAGTTAAAAGAATTTCTGATCATCGATTTGAGGCCTAAAACATTTATTGATATGCCAATAATGACGTCGGTTTTACGATAATTTCATAATAAACTTTCTAATCGGTTTTACGATATTTATTGTTTAAACAATGCTAGACATACTAATAGACATATATATTCGTGTATATATATATATATATATATATATATATATATATATATATATATATATATATATATATATATATATATATATATATATATGCACACACGATATAAAATACAGAGATTAAGCAAAAAAAAAATTTGTTTTTATAATTATTTAAACCGCTATTTTTAAAGTTTATTAAAATAAATATAAATGGTTGTACAATATTTAATCATTCTTACGTAAAACCTGATAATGATCTCTCCATGGATTTGAGCTAATATTATTTTTTTGTAGGAAACCTTTATTATAATTTATTAGGCGCATTTAATGTTAATCAGGCATTTACGTTATAAAAGCGTATGTAAAACAGTAGTTGAGTTAAGAAATAATTTAAACAACAATATTTATCATTTTAAAGAAAAACTTTACTTATTGATCTGGAATTCAATAATCTTAGTATATTGCCTATTTCAGTCTGTAACTAGTTTGAAAAGAGTGAAAGCGATAAAGATTAAGCATTTCTTAAATTTGTAAATTTACACCGCGGCACGAAACTTGATATTCTTATGACTTTATAATTTATAACTATTCTTATAACTATAAGTAAATCTTATAAGTCATAAGATTTACTTAATGCTTTAAAATAAATCAAAGTTTTTGCTAATTTATTAAAGGAATAACTTAAAGGAAATTAAACCTAAACAAATTATTGCTAATTATTATGTAAAACACACGCATATTTTTTAAAGTTTCACCCAATTTCATCAATTTCAAAAAGACACTTCAATTAACGCATCGCGCAAAATAACACGCAGGTTATAAAACATAATGTTGTTGACCATTTTCAATGAGCACCAAACCAAAAGTGGTTAAGGTATATTTGATCACACCGACAATTTTTTTCAAGAATCAAAAATGGCCACAATTCTTCTTTATTCGCTGAACTCGAGGACGAAAAATGTTAATCGAGAAACTTTTCAATAGAAAAAATATTCTTTTGAACTTTTCTATTCTCAAGAATAAAGAAATAGCTCAAATATAAACCAGATAATGATCAATAGGTCCAATACTCATCAGTCAAGAGAAAAAGTGAAATATTTTACCAATAACAACATAACCTTAGTCTTCACCTGTTAGCACGTGACACATCACATGGGTGAATCGTATTTTCAATAGAATTTTAATCATTTCCATCACTACTGATTTTTTTGCCATTATCAAGTAATTCTAAAATTACTACGACAATAACGTATTCTTCTATTTGAGTACTTTTTGCAGACATTTTGTTTGGTATTGCTTTACAGATTTATATATAGAAAGTTATTTAGAAATCATATATTGACAAATATTGTGAGTTAATATCAATTAAAACTTAATACAATACTAAAGAGCTTTTTTATAAATACTAAGTTTGTTTAATTTCTTACAAAAAAAAACACATGGGTTTGTCCAAATTGGTTAAAATCAATTTTCAACTGCTTTACATCTTTTTAACTGCTTTAATTGGTTAAAATCAATTTACAACTGCTCCCACAGAGATTATCCGGCCAAAATTAATATTGTTAAGTGACCGCGACAAAAAAAACCCACAAAGTTTTCAGCTTAATCCAACATTTTAAATCAAATTTAAATCATTTTAAAACAAACATTTTAAAAAGGCCAGTTTTTTAACAACATGTTGCCCAGATAAGGAAATAGATGAATGAATATCGCATAGTAACACAATAAATTTAACTTAAAAACTTTATTTACCGTTGATAATATGCAATAGTTTAGCACGCGTTAACACAAAATATCGTTAATAAATATACAAATAGTTAATAAAATTTATGAAAGAACATGTTATTTGTAAAATATTCATTGATTCGGAGAAATGCAATCGCAGGAAAACAGATTAGCTGATATATTTGATTAATATTGCAACAGAACAAATACCATTTCATCAATATTGAACTTTGTTTCAATATTATACTCAATGGTCTATTAATGTGGGTTTTTTTATTTATCTTTTAAAAAAGTATATTTTTGGAATTAAACGTAATATTATTTTAAAAATATTTATATAATATAACGCAGGAAAACTAATTAGTTGATTAATATTGGAACAGAGCTACAACTTCAACAGTATAGAAATTTGCTTTCATGATTGATCTTTTAATATATATATATATATATATATATATATATATATATATATATATATATATATATATATATATATATATATATATATATATATATATATATATTATATATATATATATATATATATATATATATATATATATATATATATATATATATATATATATATATATATATATATATATATATATATATATATATATATATATATATATATATATATATTATCAGATCATTCATTAATTCAATTTTCTTGTTGAAAAAGGTCACCTACAAACCAAAATTTTGAATTTATTATATATATCAAAAGTATCTTAAAGACATTTGATTACTCGCTCTGCACACTGATTTATTTTTGGAATTTCCGGTCTCAATGGTTTCTGATTCCAAAAATTTTTTACTAATTTTAACGCTTTATTGTGATCGTGCAAGCTGCTATATAGCTTCCGATAATCACCTGCATTGTACATTTTGTCAGTAAACTAATGGTCCGTCCATCTGTAAAAGATGAATAAACAAATATTGAGTATTGAGTATCTTTTCTCAGGTAGAAGAATAAATGCCAAAAAAGATAGTTTTGCTCGGGAATTCCATCTTGCATTGTTTAATTTAGATATTTTCATAAACTTATTTTTAGAAAATATTCTAGATTCTTCAAAAAAGCAGATTACGCAAATTAAAATGAAATAGAAAGTTCATATCATCACCCCATCTGCTGCTTCAGTAATCACCTTTACCATTCTTGAAATTATTTCTGAGCTGTTCGTAGTTTTAAACAGGTTCCGGGATAAACGGATATTTGATATTGAACAACATGCTATTTTCTCAAAGCTTTTTATCCATTACAATGCAAAGGACTTACTCAAGAACATGATGTTGACAAATTGTGGCTTTCCAGTTTCTTTTTAGTAAAACGTCTTTGTAACTGACTGATAATTCCATTCCTTCTTTAAGTGTTTACATTTGTACTGTCCGCTACAATCATATTTATACTCTTCCATTAATTGTATTTATCGAGAACAGTTGTCATAACTTTAATAACAGTATCTGCTATTCCGTCTGGTACATCTAGTGCTTGTAACTTAACTTCTTTTTGTTTATTCTTCAACACTAACACTTGATATTCTTGATTACTAATAAGTTTAACATCAAAGTGCACTGACCTATTTTCTAAATGTAGGTTTTTCTTTATTTCTTCTTCAAGTTTAATAGCTCCTTTATAGTTGATCTGAATATACCTGACTGTGAAGGTGTTGATGCTATCTTGATACAATTTTCAACAAATGGTTGCTACTTTGCTGGTAGATAACTTTGAAGATGTTTCTAATTTGGCTGTAGCTTTTTTCTGGTACTTGTAGAGTGTTATTCTAAATCTTCAGACTCTTCATATTCTGCCTCAGACTCGGATTAGGAAGTTGACGTTGCTGCTTTGGCCGTTACTGAAGTAGGCTTCAAGGGCATTTTGCTTCTTTTGGATGGATGGATATCTTTTGAACTAGCAGCCTTTCCAGTCGCATACCCGACCTGTCCTTTGCTTTTAGTTTAAGATGATACAGTTTTTGTCTTCAGTGCAGAGGCGTTATGCCATCTTTGTGATGTCAAAAAATTAAATCAATGGATCGTAATTTCTTTGTTTTACACATTTATCGAACGTGTTCAGCACTTGATTCAGTTTTTCCTGTACGACTTGAATTGATAAATGTGGAAAATTTAAATTTCTTTTGCCAAAAACTTGTTACTTTCTTAATTTGATTTATGCGTTCTCGTCTTCCTTGGATTCTCTCAGGAACAGATAGTGACCGATAATTTCGATTTTGAGTGGTATTATGCTATTATTTTCCATGATTTTTGTATGGTTGTTCTTTTAGTGGAACAGTTATACTTTCTTTATGTGACTCATAAAATCGTACAAAATTCTTTACCTCCTATAGCCTTTAATTAAATAAATATATAGACATTTATTTTATTTTCCTTTGTTTCTTTGTTTTTAAGTTTATTTTGACTTCTTTTTAAGCATAAAAAACCTTTTAAAAATTTAATACTTAAAATTATATATTATCAGATTATATTTATATATCAGTTAGCATTAGAGAACGATGGTGAGCTTGTTCTAAAATAGTTTGTATTCGCATTATTTAAAGCAGTTTAAATATTATTTATGCATTTCTTAGTTTTAAACTAGATTGAACGAGGTTTCTCATAATTTCAGTTACGTTACATAAAAATGTTTTTGATAACATCGCTTCAGTGATGTCTTCTACGTATGCGGAAAATTTATAAAGACAAAAGCAAAAATGTATTCAGTGGAAGAAAGTCGTATAATGTGCGAGGCCTTAAAGGCATACTTCAGCGTGCCGGTCGGGGACCAAGACAAATCTTGGTCACCGCATTTCACATGCGAAAATTGCAAGAAAATATTCGAAAGTAAACTGAACAATTGATTCTCGCTCGGATGTATTTTAATTTATTTTCATAAAATTTCAATGCTTTAGATCAAGTTCGTCTCAAGGAGTTGTAATTTTCAAAGTTTTGCCATTAACCGTGTACTGTAGGCAAATAAGTTCCATCTTGAAATCGTTCGAAATATCGAAATCAAAATATTTTGAAATACCTCTTCACAAGTTGTTGTAGTTTTTATGTATTATCATGTGCTATGTTACGGGTTGGTACAGAAGAGAGAAGCAAGTCGTGAAGTTTTCTATCCCGCGAATTTGACGAGAGCCAACGGACCACGCAAGCAACGGCTACTTCTGCATTGTAAACAAAAAAATTGTCGCACGGCAAAAATGTCCTTCAAGTTGTTTATCCGGACATACCTTCTTCCATCGCCGCAGTAGCACATTGCCTCAATCTGCGTGCTCTGATTCCTCCTAGGTAGCATCAACATTCTTCAGGAGACAGCAGTAAGTCAGATAGCCAGGCAAATACTGGAGATATGGACTACAATTCCGTAGATGAAGTTGGGTATAAAAGGTTATAGTTCCTTAACCAAAAAGACATGAATGATTTAGTTGGAGACTTTGGGCTTACAAAACCGAATTTTGAGATTCTGATATTGAGAGGCTCAAATAGTGGAACTTGGTTGATGATAGCGTACAAATCACAAATCAGAGGAAGCGGCATCAAAGACTCTCTAACTTTTTCAGTTAGCGTGATGGGCTGTGCTTCTACAATGATTTTGCCAGTCTATTCCAGGCTAAAGGTATTGCATGTAATCCTATTAAATGGCGCCTGGACAGTTTGTCCCGGAGCCTCAAAACCACGTTGCTTTACAATGGAAATAACTCCCCGCCTCTTCCGATGGCCTACTCTGCGCATCTCAAAGAGAACTACACCATTGTCAAAATGTTGCTGAGTGCATTAGAGTATGACGACTAGGGACGGGAAGTCATTGGTGACTTCAAAATAGTATCATTCCTTATGGCTCTTCAAGAAGGTTTAACAAAATTTCCTTCTTTCCTCTGTCTCTGGAACAGCCGTGATACTAAGGTGCATTATCGCACAAAGAACTGGCAACAACGGACCAAGTTTTTTGTTTGGAAAAGGAATGTGAAGTGGGGGCCACTGATAGAACCTCATAAAGTGCTATGCCACCACTGCACATCAAGTTAGGCCTCGTTAAGCAATTGGTCACTGCTTTTGAAAAGGAGTCAGCAGCATTTCAATACCTCAAAGATTTTTGTCCAAAACTGCCCAAGGCTAAGGTCAGGGCTGGTAACGGGTGATGCGGAAGTTATCGGACAAATCCTAATTTCATTATTTGAGCATAATAGTTAGTTTTTGTGGTTTTATGCGTAGGCATAAACGTTCTATAAAATATAAACTTTATTATTTGAAAGACAATTATTTAAAATGAGGTTAAATGCAGCTGAACGAGAATCTTTTCGAAAGCGACTAAAAATGTTTTTTGTAAATAAGCCTAATGTAAAAAAAGAAAAAAATCGTAAATCATTTTGAAAAGGAAGGATTTGCTCGAAGTACAATATATGAAAACCTAAAAAGACTTGAAACTGTTCAATCGGTTTCTGATAGAAAGCACCCTGGTGTCCGACATCCTGGACTAGAGAAAAGAAAGCCGAATTAACGAGACTTGTCAACAATCGAAAAGGGGCCAGTCAGAGAAAAATAGGTATTAAATTCGGTGTAAATCAATCGACAATTGGTATTCAGTTTAAAAAAATGAATATTAAATATAGAAAACGTGAAAAGACTCCAAAATACACTATAGAGCAACAAATAAAGGCAAAGAAAAGAAGCAGGAAACTAGTTAACCAACTCTATAACACAAAATCGCTTCTAGTCATCGATGACGAAAAATACTTTTGTTTTGCAGGGGACAACATGCCTGGAAATTCTGGATAATACACAAACAACAAAAAGACATGCCCAGAAAGTGTTCGTTTTATAGGAAAAGAGAAATTTCTAAAAAAATTATTAATGTGGATAGCCATATCTGACCGTGGTATGTCTGAGCCATTGTTTCGCACTTCCAAGGCTGTAGCGATCAATTCATCAATCTATATTAATGAATGTTTAGAAAAACGACTTCTTCTATTTATTCGCAAGTATCATGGAGACTTTAACTATTTATTTTGGCCAGATTTAGCAAGTTCTCACTATTCTAAAGATTTTCTAAATTGGATGGATTAATATGTCTATTACGTTGATAAAGAATCCAATCCCCCAAATGTGCCTTAAGCACAACCAATTGAAAATTTTTGGGGACATTTGGCACAGAAGGTTTACGAGGGAGATTGGCAAGCTTCAACAGAGCAAGATTGATCTCATTAAACTAAAACTACAAGAAATTGATTTAAACTTTTTACAGTCGCATATAAAAGGCGTCAGAGCAAAATTGAGATCAATTGCAGATGGCGGTGTTTATTCATATAAAAAATAATATATTTTTACTAAAAGATAAATGCTTTATTTAAAAAAAATATAAATAAGTTATTGACGTTTTTTTTTTGTCCGATAACTTCCGCATCACCCGTTATATTCGTTGGATCACATGCATAGAAGAATTTGAGGATTTTGTAAAGCTGTTGAACAGGGCGGAGAGAGTGGCTTGGAGCAGTTTCATTGCAGTTGTTCAGGGCTTCCAGGTAATCACAGGTAATTCCAGGTAAAAAATGGGCGGTTACTCCTAGGAGCATAAGCAATTGAAATATAACACTTAAAAGCCAGGAACAAAAATTTTGTTACATAGTGTAATGTTTTAAAAAGGTCTCATACTATATAAAACTAGATTTTCAAAACCAAACTGTGTATACTGTTTCTTATTTTCTTTAACTTTTCGCATCACGGATGCGTTTGATAATATTACATTTTAAGGCCATAATTTACTTCAAACCATAAAAAAAATATGTTTGAATAAATAATAATAATAATAATAATAATAATAAATTAGCACAGAAGCTTTACGTGAAATTACGAGAAATTGAATGAAAATTTATATTACTATATATATATATATATATTTTTTTTTTAATATTGTATTGGTACAACAAATCTGTTTATAACCTTAACTTATATAGAAATGATCTAAATACAGTTCAATTTATGTTATCGTATTTATAGTATTTAAACAATTTGCATCCAATGTACAACTTACCAATGACAACTTACTGACTGGTCTAAAAGGGTCAAATCTGCTAACTAAATGAAAAAAAATTTAATGGGAATAGGTGTGTGTGTGTCTCACTCCCACACCCCCATTTAGTCAAAGTTGATGACAACACTAATATATTAGTGTTGTCTAAAACTATAGTTTTGTAATTTAATAACGAGTAACCGCTAATAATCAACTGTAGTCGATCACAAAATAGTTGTTGACTGTGTACACAGCCAACATCTATTTTTTCAAGCAATTTATGCTTGAACATCAGTTGAAAAAATCTTAAAATAATTACAGGAAAGCTTAAACTACCCTAGAATTTAATGCGTTGCAATTTTATAATATTATGACTGAAGAATGATGTGGAATATATAATTTAAGGTAAATAAAAAGTTGAAGATGACAGCAAAACCTTTATTTATTCTTAAAAAAAAATTATAAAATGAACAAAATAGGTGTACTTGTTTATGATTCCAGGCAATCAGACAATTTAATAGATGAACAAAAAGATAACATCTGTTGCTTTAACACTGAATATGACATTTGCTTTAGGTTGTTTGCTTTAGGTTGTTTGCTTTAGGTTGTTTGTTTTAGGTTGTTTGCTTTAGGTTGTTTGCTTTAGGTTGTTTGCTTTATGTTGTTTGATTAAAGTTGTTTGCTTTAGGTTGTTTGCTTTAGGTTGTTTGCTTTAGGTTGTTTGTTTTAGATTGTTTGCTTTAGGTTGTTTGCTTTAGGTTGTTTGCTTTAAGTTGTTTGCTTTAGGTTGTTTGATTTAGGTTGTTTGCTTTAAGTTGTTTGCTTTAGGTTGTTTGATTTAGGTTGTTTGCTTTAGGTTGTTTATATTACTTGTTTATAGCTACTAAAAGTACTGCTAAAATTATCCACTAGTTTGTTGACTGTTTTTGAGAAACCATTTAAATACCTTCTAATACAAGTATTCCTTAGATTATTTTGCATTGTTATTGGCTTGCAATTGTGGGACATATGGTAACAATAATTCTTGAAATACACAAAAAATCTTGAAATTATAAAGTTAAAGCCACCATTATAACAAATTTTGCTGAGAAACTTTATTGTTTTTAGGAAACACATGATGTTTTTTGACGTAATTTCGACGTAAATTAGTTAAAAAAATCAAAAAAACGTTTATGTCATGTATAAAAAATTATGTTTGATCCCTACTCTAAAGGCTCGATTTTTTTTTTTTTAATTTGAGCAAAAGTTAGCGCTTGCTCAAATTAAGGAAAAAACAAACATTTTCAAAGACGTCATATGAACGCCCGTTTGGATGACTTATTTTTTAAGGGTTTTTTAACAACTTTTTATGAAGACTTATTTAACGCTAATGCCACTGATCTAAGATATTGTGTTACTAATGGTAAATATCTGATAGTCCACTTCCCTAAATGACCTTGTCGTAAACAGGCCACCAATTAAGCTAAGTTTAATTTAGTCTCCGAAGCATCGGCCGCAGGATGTAGAGTATGGTCGAGAAATATTCTTATTTAAAAAAATCCTAATGAAGCCAATCTACTTAAATAAGAATCATAAAGCATTTTTCTACCACCATTTGTAGATTACAAATCTACAAATGGTTGTAGAATGATATCGATAGCATTGACACAGTTACCAATTTTATAATTAATATTTTCATTGCAACTCGCCACTTTCAAACATTCAGCTCTTAACTGATAGCTTTTTTTTTCTATTTCAAATTGAATCGCTTTTTAGTGTGAATTATTTTCGTTTTAAAAAAACGTAAGTACAGGTTATTTTGACGATATTATTCTGGAACTAGCAAATTCAACTTAAGAAAAAATTTACAAAAACCTTTCTTAGTAGGGTGAAAATCTTAAATTTACTAAAGCAAAAACAATTTTCAAGTGGTGATTTTAAATTCTAATCAATCCAACTTTGTAAGATGGCGTTGATTTTGTCTGTTTATGGCTCTATGTTTATATCCTGCTTAAGTTCTTTAGCATGGCCTCGTGACATATTTTATTAACAGTGCCGCTAGCAAAGAATAAAATTTTTTGTTATAAAATGTTTCAAAAAATGTATGCTGTATATTTAAAATAAATATAAAATATATACAATCAATAAATAATAAAATATATAACAAATTTTATAACGTATATAAAAATATATAACAAAAATAACTATTGGTTGGTCATTTTTGACTCAAGCAAACCAAAATGAATATATTAGATAAAAGCAAGACGTTTATGAAATTTTTTAACAATTCCAAGCCATTGTAGCTTTTTTTTGCAACGCGCTTCACACAATTTAAACAAAAAGCCGTATTTAACTGCATTCGACACTTTTTCGTTGTTCTTTTGGAATTTTTATTTTAAATTTTTAGGTTTCGTTAGTTTGACATTTACACTTTTTATATATTTCTACGTCTACTGTTTTCGTGTACGATAAACTGCTACTGTTTGTTTTGCAGTTCAAAACAACAACTTTTTTATAAGTTTGTTCAGGTCTACAAGAAGATACTTTTTTAATTTCTTTTCCATCAACATTGGTCGTGGTTTCTGAACAACAAAAGCCTTTGCAATAGTAATTGAGAACTGTTTTCATATCGCATTCTTTTTCTTCAATAAACATCAAAAACGGTATAGTTTGGCATTCATTGGGTATTAAAGATGAACTTTTTGAATCAGAATTATCGTTGCACCCAGACTGAATTGTATTAACAAACCATAGTAGTAGAACATATATCAAAGGTTGAAAAGCCATTTTGTTCAACAACATCATTTCTGAATTTTTTATTACTTTACGACTTTATGTAACCGCACCAAAACTTCATTTCCAAATAGGTGGAACATATTTAAGTACCGGATCAATTTAACAACATCCTGGTTAAAACAAATTATTGTTTAATCGGCCGGAAAATGCATACAAATAGTTTCATAACAGGCACATAATGTGGTTGAACCTTTTGTGGTTAAAAATTCTTTTGACGTTTAAGGATACATTTTTTAATCATACGTTCCGATATAAAACACAAGTTTTAAAAAATAATTACTTTCAAAACGATGTGGTTTTTATTTGCACCGTTCTCATTGTTTTTATGAATGAAAAACTGAAAGTTAAAAATGTACAAAAAAGAAAAAATATTTGCAACTGTACAGTAACTATTTCCTATTAGATGTTTATACGGCTCAATTTTTATGCGTGAGTTTAAAAGTGTTAACTAACTTAAAGTGGTTTTTTTTAAAAGTTTTAACAAGCATATTAAATTCAAAAAGTGTTTTTAAAAAGCATATTGATTAAAAACATACTTTAATACCAATACATGTTTTTAGTATCTATTTATATAATAAATTTATAGATTAATATATAGAATAGAATAAATTTATAGAATAAAATTCTTGCATCTTACAAAATATAACATTATGACGTTAATTAAAATCAATTAAAAATGGCATTTGTAACAATATAAACAAACAATGTAAAGTGCAACAATAATAAATAAGGTTAATTTAATAAATGGAAAAACTTGGTAGTAACAAATAAATTTATCAAAAAAGCAAACTAATAAATAAAACATATCTGAAAACAACAGACTAGCAGGTGAACCACTTAAAAATTTCTTTATCTAAACAACTAATACAATTATCTCCACCATTTTATTATATTACTTAACTTTTTATTTTATTTAATCATTAAAATTTTAATGTTTTATTTTTATATTCTAAATTGTTTACATATAGTTAACTCCCGTAAACTCAAACCTCCGAGGGACGAAGGAAAACGGTTCGACTAAACGAATGTTCGACTTGAGCGAAGTAAGACAACTGTTATTGCTTTCGAGGGACTATAGAAAATAGTTCGAGATAACAAAATTTTGAGTTTTATATTGAATCCTGAAGTACCGTCGACATCTGCGTCCATTTTCTGTTCTGTTTTTACAAAATGCTTTTTTGGCACGTCAGTGCTTCAAGCATTGTTTGATAGATCAGCCACTTTCAGTCACATTGTTTGTTTCATTTTACCAACAAGAAGGATCTCTAAGCATCAGTAAATTTTTATTTTTGTGTATCCGTAGCCACTTTGGTGTTTTTTCCCTTTGAAATAAGGTAAGTTTTGTTTTTTTAAATAAAATTTATCTATTGACCGTACATATCTAATTTTTAACCATACACCTAGCAAATTCGTTTTTCTATGTTAGTTTAAAATTGTATTACAATCAGTTTAGTCAACAGTATAAAATTCTACACAAATTAACAGTATAAAATTCTTCACAAATCTACATGTTGCCATTGTCGGCCGACTACCAATTATCGATAATGAGATCGTTTTTAAAAAAAAAGTAAAACTAAGGAGCCATGATACTAGTCTTGACTCTAGATTACTCTAGAACTAGATCTATTTCTATCTGTTAAAATGTGAACTTATTATAATTGTAATTTATTAGATCTAGAATGTAGATTTTCTAGATCTAGATTGGAAAATTAAACTTAGTGACTTAGACTTTATTACTTTATTCAGTGAACTTAAGTGACTAGTTTAGTCAGTAATGACATAGTCTTAGAACTTTTAATTGTTGATTGATCTATTCTAGACTCTAGAATCTGTGACTATATATATATTATTATATTATGGATCTTTCTTTTTTTTTTTCCGTTTTTAGGTCCACAAATTCAAAATGAGAATAACAACCCAGGATTTATGGAGTTTCATTGGAGAAAATTTTTCCCTAATCAACATACCTATTAAGAATGGGTGTATTTTATATCTAAAATATCTAAGTAAAAAAACTCTTGCAGAGTCTACAAAGATTTTAACTGTTTGCCAAAGGCTGATGTTGTTAAGCTAAAGACTGCCATTAAAAGAACAGAAGATGGTTTTTTAAAATTCAAAAAAGTTCCTGATCGATACTGGTTTGAAATAGTTAATTATTGTGATATGCCTTTCAGGTACCAACCAAAGGATGATTAGTCTATTAAAGCAATGACCAGTATAGATCTTAATACAGCCTTTATGGCAGATACTACTAATACAGGAATAGTTGACACAACTTTAGATCTCAACACAGCTTTTGCTGATGCAAATGAAACTCAACATGCTGCGGCAGATGGCATATCATCTACAACAGGCTTCAGCAACCGAAAAGGTTGCCCGTCATGTTTTGCAAAAAAACAATCTCTTCGCCACTCTAGAGAAACTGTTCAATTTCTGAGAGATAAACTAAAAGTATATAAAAATGTAAAATTTACAAATCGTAATTTGACTCAGAAGGAAAACAGAAAATCTGCTTCATTGACAACGTGGAAACAAAAGTATCTTCACGCTAAAGACAACCAGATAGTTTTGAAATCTCTGGATCATAAAGAGTACATTAATTTAATAAGAAGCTGAAGATATCAAACAGTAAGCTAAGAACTCAGTTAAATAACTTATTAGAAAAAAACAGATCTGAAACAAACGAAAGAAATAAACATTGAAACACTGAAACAAAATAAATAAAGCATTGAACTTGAGTTCAAAATGGAGTTGGTGAAAGTAAAAAAGGAATGTTGTCAACTCACAGAACAAAACCATTATCTCTTAAGTTTGATCTTAGACCCACAAGACGAAAGTGTGGTTGAAACCATGGTAGGACGAGCATATGGTCCAGCATTGAGGAAATGTGTCTACAGCTCCTTAGTTAGCCAAGTACCTATCACAAATATAAGTGATGTTCTAACCCATGTATGTCAGATTTTGACTGGGACAGAAGTGTCTTCACTTCCGCACAAATCAAATGTTGCCAGAATGGCTTTTGAGCTAGGAGTGATATCTCTTATTCAGACAGAAGAGGTTCTACATACTTGTGACGTTGCGACTTTGGCATTTGATGCCACTACAGTGGTGGACAAACATCTCAACGAATTCCATGTAAGTGTTTACCCACAAAAGCATTCACTCACCATTTCTACCATGAGACTACCAGGCGGTAAAGCATTTGATTATGCCACACACATATTAACAGCATTGAAAGAAGTAGCTGATATTTATGCTGATTTTACACAGATGTCTAGAGTAACAGTTAAAGAAATCTTTTTGTCCAAAATTAAAAGTTGTCTTTCAGATAGGGCACCTGTGAATCATTGTGTTATTGAATTGCTAAAACAGGATATTAATGTTGAACTTCTAGAACTTCATTACAATGTGCATCCATTGGACGGAATAGCTACAGCGTTTAAAAAACCTCTCATTGATGTAGAATTGAAAATCAAGTTAACATTTTGAAATATTTACTTTCAGACACAACAAAAATGTTGCGAGTAAAGCTCTTTTTGGGACATCGGTAAAGATGGCATCATCTTTTAGCTGCAAGCTCTAGGATTGATTGGAAAAGTAATTACAGGCCCGTGGATAAAACTAGTTTATGGCAATGTATTGCAGAAATCTAATCTTGAACTGGTATTTTTTATTTTATTTTAAAATAATAGTAGTTAAAACTTATTTTTAGTAAAATTGATCACATTTAATTGTTGTCTTTCTATCTTTTTTGCTTAATATTATTTTAGCTTAAGAATATTGTGTATCCTTTTTCATTTATTTTTACATTTCATTAAATTTAGGTACCCATGTTCCGGATTTGTCATCAAAGAATCACCCAGATGAAACAAAGTTCCAATGATTTGTTGTCAACAGATCTAGATATTTTTGGGCAAAAATTAGTGTTTGACGAGGTGCACAAGTCATTGCTGAAAACAACTGATATAACGCTCCTCAACAAAATAACATCAACTCTTCTGAGTTCTATTGAGTGTGTTATTCATAGACAATTGCACAATTATATATCTGGGCCTCTATCTAACCCTACTGAGAAAATATTGAAGGACACACTATCAACACCTGCCAACAATATGCATGCAGAACGTGCTCTTGGCATGGCAGACTGTCTACTTAGAAAAGCCCCCAATGCCACTATTGAATATCTAGATTCAAAAGTTAAAGCAAAACTGAATCACACTCTTCAGTGGATTGAATCCAAACCGAATCCTCATCAGAGGATTTTGACATGTTTATTGAGTCAATTATTGCTGACATGATACTTGGCAAACTATTTTTTGAAGTTTAGTTAACTGTTATTGTTTATGTAAGAAAAAAATTTTCATGTTCTTTTGCTACTTATAAGTTCTAATTCATCTCTTGAAACTGTTCATTTTGATGTGTTTTTTTTACCTATGTAATCTTAAAAACTCATGAAATATTCATATTTATTTAAAAAAATCATCAAACGTTTTTTTGTAATTTGCATAATTTATGGATAATCATTTCATTATTTCATTTCATTTTTTATTGCAACTAGTACAAATAAATTCCTCTTTTGAAACTGCTCATTTTGGTATATACTTTTGTTAATGTATTCATAATACTTTCTGAAATATTTACATTTGAAAGAAAATTGCTTCACTTTTTTTTTATTTCTCTATATAAAGTCCATAGGATGTCAAGGCACTTCGGACAAACTAAAAATCTCAATAACTTTTGAATTAATAATGCCAGCATCATAAATTTGGTGTTGTTGGAAAGCATTTTTCATTCTCTTTCATTTTATTACACATTTATTGGTATTGGATTAAATTAACTTTTTTGGTGCAACTAAGTTAGTAACTGGTTAGTAACTAACCAGAAGTAGAAGTTTATTCTCTTCTGCAGAGATTTTTATTGAAATAAGGTGCTATAATAAGCTATAAATCTCTGCGCACGAGAGCCAACATTCTTCGACTTCTTGCCATCAGTTAAACTTAGCATGACGTCCTTTATGGATGACCTCTTTTGTAAAAATCCGTTTTTTTTTAATATTTTATTTTTAAGAATGTGAGCATGTGTGCAAGGGGTAATGGAGCCTACCCCTGAGTTCCATACAAAAAGGAAACGGTTTTTAATTTTTTGTAAAGTAAATTTGTTTGTTTACTTACTTAATTTATTTTTTTGAATATTGAATGTGACACTTTCATATACAGAGCAATTGTTAGGTGCAGAGGCGGTTTTACGAATAAAATGAGGGGGTGAATCCTTATAAAGTACCAACTGGTTTCTAAACCCCAACCCCCTAAAATCGCCTTTCGTTAGGTCTGTGTGCAACTCTTCGCAAAATCAATAAACATTGAAATTTATACCTTACTTTTAGAAAACAAACTAGTTATATTAAAAGAGTTTATAACATTTTACCCACATTGATCCACTGTTGGTCTACCAAGTTATTGCAGTTTTTACTTACCATCATTTGCTTAGTATAAATTAGGATGAAAAAAAATCTCACTAAAAATAATTTTCAATTTCAAATCAGAAAGGCATATCTTGAAAATTAGTTTGATCTACTTATATTCAGTAATGATTTAACTTAACTGTTAAGTCCATTTGGCCTCCCAGAAAGTTTCTAAATTTTGAGTTTGATGCATACAAGGTAATTCATAAATAATGTTTTTGTTTTGCTCTTGATTTAAGATTTTTTTGAACCCTTCTTATATTATTAATTTTGTATTATCCTAAAAGAAAAGAAACTTTTGAAATATCTTTTCTTGATAAAAAATATTTTAATGCTACATTTTTTAGCAACTAATTTTATTATAAAAAACTTTAACACTACGTGTACAAAGTTTTTTATAATAAAATTAATTGCAAAAAGTTAGACTAATTCCAGCGTGCACAGAACATTTGTTGGGCGTTTTAAGGACGTAATACGATCTTGTGATGTCTATTAGACGTTGCACAGACGTCTTGCGGATGTTTGTACTCGCTGAGATGCTTATCCTTAATGATACAAGTTTAAAAGTGATGTGCTAAGATTTCTTCTAAAAAATAATTTCGTTTCAAGAGCAAAGTTCATTAAAAAAAATCAAAAAAAAGACCAAAATATGTCATTCTTGTAGATACAATTTTATTTATAAATGCGAGAATAAAATCTAGCAGATAGTAATAATAATAAGAATTGGGAGATAATAAAAATTAAGAACACCCGGTAAACGATATTAATACAACGTGAAAGAGAACATTCAGTAAATGTAAATCCAAAAAAGTTGTTTTAACTTCATTAATTTTTGAATATTTAATTTATAAAAATTTATGTTAATTGATTTATTATAAATTTATAAACAATCAATATAGTTGCATAACATATCATTTTTATCCCAGTGAGATGCATCAAACAATTAGCTTTGAAAAAAATAAAAATTGTAGAGCAATTCTAAACTATTGTCCAAATATTTATGCATAATTAACCAACAGAAAAATATCATAAAAATATTGATAATTGCATTTATGTAACAGTAAAGTAAGAACTAAGTAAATTAAAATCCAAAATCTAAAGAAACACTATGGTAAAAGCAATTTTAAGATAAATCTAAGAATGTAACTTTTTATCGATAAACTTGGAAAATGCGACAAAAAAGTGAAATACAATTTTATATTACACAAAAAAGTTAAACTGGGTCAAAAATATTTAATTAGTCGCTTTCTTTAAGTTTTTTTAATTTTTAAGTTTAGTAATACTCAAAAGTTATTTAATTTAACTTTAAAAAAATTTTATTTAGTATTTAAGTTGTATTTTTTTCATTGTTTTATATTTATTATTTTATATTTAGGTTAATTGGAAAATACTATTAAAAGCAGTCATGAAATGAAATATAGAGTAAAGCTGTTTAATAAAGAATAAAATTAGTTTAATTTTCTTTTCTTTAGGACCTTAAAATAGTCAAATTTTTCTTTGATCAAAATGAAGTCACATTTATGTGAATTACATTTCATCTGTATCATAAAGTTTTTTATCGATGAGTCATAATTTAAAATTAAAAGTAGGATATAATTGGAAAAAACTGATGATGGAAATAATATGATAAGTGGCAAAGACACCGCAGCACGATTAAAATATACAGTATAACTGAAATGAACAACTTAGAGTTAATAGAAATACCACTGAAATGAACAACATGGAGTTTTTTACAAAACAAATACATGAAACTTGATGACGTTCTTTTATGAATGCACTCTAGGCTTGGGTTGGGTAACTGCATATTAGTTACAAGATGCAGTCTTTAAGTAACTTATTACTACAACTTGACAATATATTGTAACTTATTCCTGATCAAAATAATTAACACGCGAAAGCATTTTTACATGAAAACATGTTTTTTTTAAAAAGCAAGTTTACTTATAAGGATGTTTTCTAAGTCGGGGATTTTAACATGAACCTTCAAATAAAAATGCTACAATCTTAATAAGTACTTTTATTTAAAATAATTTAACCGTAACAAGTCAACAAGAGTATCTAATTGACTTAATTTTAATTAATTGGTGAAAAAACTTATTCCTCTTGTTTGATAATATAAATAACCGCTAAACTTTACGCCTACACTGTTCCGCCTTGTTTTATACAGATACAATCAAAAACACCCTATCAAAGTACTTTCCTACATTCTTAGCAACTTATGACAATGTACGTGGCATTATTTCTTCTAATACCAATTGTTTGCAGACCTCGGATTAAACACATTTTTAAAAACTTCTTTAAATAACTTCGTAAAATTTTTAAAAAGTTTAATTAGAATCATAATTCTGCAATTGCATTAGATTAATTCTGTTTCTTGATCAATATTTCAATCACGGTGAAGGGTTGAATAAAATATGCTTATTTTTAACTTAGTAAACTTTACCAAATTTAACGTCTGAACTAACCAAGAAACCTCTAAAATTTTGTATTATAAATTTTAAATCGCTATTTTTTTAATTTTTTTTTCGCGTTATTTTATGACATCACGCTTTCAATATGGCTTTTATCAGATCTGCAAGCGAGTTTGGGTTCTGTTCGTTTTCAACTCCCTTTCAACTTCATCAAATTTTTATTAGGGTTCGAAACGAGTGAATTGCCCGGCACGGAACGAAAAGTATTAACTGCATTTTTTTAAAGCCATTTGTTGAAAATATTTGCATAACAACAAGTTGGCTCAACTTGCATAAAAATATCATACTTTCTAATGTTTAGTTAATGATGTTAGAAGAGGCATAATGAATGATTATTAGTTTACTTTAGTTGTTCAACAACTAAAGTAAACTAATAAGCATTCATTATAACAACTTGTTGAATGTTGAACACAGAACGAAAGATATATACCAATACCACGAGAAATACAATACCACGCAAGAATTAATTAAAGAAACTTGATTAGGTAACAAAATTTAAATTAGGAGAGGTTTCTAATTAATGCTAAACCCAAACTGAGTCATTATAACATTACTCTAACACCTATTTAACACAATAAATGTGTGAAATAGCCAGTGTAGTGTATATAATACATATAAATAATTTATGGATGTCTTGGAATATATATGTATGTCCATGGGGTATATGTGTGTGCATAAACATGCGTGAGCACATATATACTCATGTGTTTGTATGAATATATACGTAACTATTTTTTATCAGTGAGTGTTTGTGCATATGTATGTATTAATGTATATATTTGTAGACAGATGCATACCTATTTTTATGTATATGTATGTATGTTTGTGGGTATATATATATGTAGAAGGGTATGTATATATATACATTTAGTGGTTGTATGTGTACAGCCAAAATGCATAACCACTGCCCAGTACTACCTAGTTTCACATTAGGTGTCCAGTACAGGCTATACATAATATGTGTTATGTTACTATAAATATACATGATATTTAATACATAATTACTGTCAAATACACTAAAGGTACTACATCTAATATTGTTTTTTATAGTCACTGCATCTTTTTACTATATATATTTATCATACCTATAACTCAAGCCACACCACACTAACTATATATAAAACGAATCATTCCACTCCAAATATTCTACTAGAGCTCTGTTACATACACCATCTGATAACTACTTAAAAAACGAATAATTCTACTCCAACTCTGTGACATACACCCATACACATCCCTCTATAAAAAATAAGTAATAACACTTAAATTATATCTAAATGTACACACATGTTATTGTTAATGTATCATTCTCACACTGTTAAAATACTATAATAATGCTAATAAAGAGTTATTAAGCTAATGAGAAATAAAAAAACACAAATTCACATTATTACTAGATACCAAATAACTTAATTTTGATAACCAGCTTCTAACCACTAATATTGTTTTGAAACTAAAAACTCATACTAAAGACACAAGTCACCATGAATATAAGTAAACACTATCTCAACCATACTATACATACAGCTTGTTTAATTGACAAGAGGCTACCTGCTACCTATTTTATAAAACGAATAATTCTTCTCCACTTCAGATACTCCTGTTAACATAGCAGTCACATGACATTTTCACAGCTACTCTTATAACTTTTACATAATTCCATATAATCTTAGATTATTAGTTGTAAAATATATATATATATATATATATATATATATATATATATATATATATATATATATATATATATATATATATATATATATATATATATATATATATAGATTATTAGTTGTAGAATAGATATATAAGAGTTTGTGTTACTATATTAGTGGAATTCTGTTTAAATTTTCCAGATTATCTAGTTGCAATAGATTGTTATTTTAAAATACATGTTATTGGACTTCTAGTATTCACGTCTAACTTACGTTACTACAGTTTGAATGACTTTCAACCAATTTTATACTTACAACTCATACCATCAAGACATTTTATTACAGTTGAGACACACAAGTACACAGCATTGACTGTCTACATCACATACACATCTAATAGACTCAAAACAGTTCACAACTCTTACTGACCCTCGTTATACTCCAACAAATCACTGCACTTAGGGTAAAAATATATGAAATCATCCAAAAAAAATAATTTTCGACACCCTTACGTCTCAGAATTTGTTTATTTTTACACCACTTGCAGTCCATATCAAAAAAATAATAACTGTAAAAATTTTAGTTAAAAATACCAATGGGTTCCAGAGATATCGTCACTTGAAATAATGCTGACTCAGCATTTTAGTGATTTTCTGAAGTTACTACAAAGCAACTTTGACATACAGTATCTTCATAATGGCTTGGGGAAGTTTCCTAAAATTTGGTACTCTAATAGATTTTAACTTGAGGAATCCAAAAAAAGCACCTTCAAGACTCGATTAAATGCCTCATTTGTCCAATTTTGTTCAAAGTTATTGACTTGTAAATTAGTGATTTTTGGAGGTAAAATAAAGACTGTGGCCCAAAATCTCGAGTAAAAAGTTTAATTGTATATCATTATTTCATCTTAGGTCTACTGAAAAAAATTAGATTCATCAATTGTCTCTCTAATACGTGATCAAAATTTGCATTTAAAAATGGTGTCTTTTTAGAAAAATTTAAATTTTGTAACAAAAGCAATTAAAATATTTTTAAAAACATTTATTTGAATAAAACATCAAATAGTGTCATTTATTGACTAGTTGAGGATATTTATAGTCATGGGCCAAGGAAGACGCCCTCCCCTCCCACGGAAGGCCCCACGCCGCCCCCCCATCTCCCTAGATTTTTTTGTATTTTTTTTTTTTACATAAAATGAATAAATAATAGTTGATTGTTAAAATACATTTTAAAAACATATTTTTTCAGTTTAAGTTTGAGAAACAGTTTATTTGCGTTAAAACATTTTGACAATCAATATCTTTATGTAGTTTTAATATAGTCATTGACATAATAAGATGGGAGTGATTTGTGATTTATTTAAACCCCCACCTCTCCTTCTCAGCCTACAATTCAAGAATTTGAAAAAAATAAAAGACATTTTAAATGCAAAATAGGTAAATAAAATAAAAACAAAAATATTTTAAACATAATTAATTTTTTTTTGTAACCAACAGTTTATATTCTTCAAATCTAAATCAGATGTTGTATGTACGACCTGATATTGTAAGCGGGGTAGAAATTAGGCATATAACTTCAGAATTGAGCACCCAACACTCATCAGTTCTCATTGGCCAAAAGAAGTTTTTACCTGGTCCATGTGGATGCATGAATCTGACTTTTATATCAAGCTCTCTTACATCTTCAGCAATCCCTACCCACCAAAATCCATCATAAAAACATGCAATATAATCCATTTTTTTAATATTTAATGAAATATCTACATAATGTTTGCTTTTTGGAATGATATCAAATATTTCAGTGCATGCATCAGTACTTATTTTTTTATAACTTATAGTGTTTGGAGCAATTGGAATAAAATGATGATACATCCTTGTGCCAGGAACTGTTCTTCCACCTAAATATCTTTTTTCTAATTGTGCTCGTGTTTGATCAATTTCTTCTTTTGAAAATAACTTAAAATAAATTCCATTTATCTTGGCTTTACAAAAGGAGTACATTAAATTAACATCTAAAATCTGCCCAGTAGTTATTTGTTTTAGACTTTCTTGACATACTACTCTTTTAACAGTCCCACCAATACCATCACAGGGGGATTTACCATGACTGGTAGCAAAAAATACCCATTCAGCATTTAAATCAAAGTCTTTACTGTGATGAAAAAGATTGATAAAATTTTTAAAATTTTTAAATTGTGCTGCACAACCATCGGAAAAGTATTTCACACTTGATACATTAGGTAGATTTTCTTTGATATATCTAGTTATATCTTCCTGAGTCTTGTAAATAAATCCTGTGTCGTGATTAACATCTTCTGAAAGGTAACAAAAAGATTTATGTTTGAGAAGTTTGTTCTCTATAAAATAAAGTACAATTGTATAAAGTGAGCATTGACTTTTGCTCCAGAGATAACTTTGAACCTCATCCTGAACAACATATTGATAGTTTTCAGCAAAATCTCCTAAAATTAAGCATTCATTTTGGTTAAGATTTTCTTTACAGTTTTTTAAGTATCTACTTTGTGTTTTTGCAATATATGAATGAGTGGTAAGGTTGTCAATGCTGTCACATAATAAATCATTAAATTCATCTAGTAGCAATGACTGTGAAAGTAGTGTTGTACGATCGGTACTCTGCCATTGCTTAAATACTACATCTTCTTCATGCTCATGGTCCATAAACTCCTGCACTAAAAAACTTTTTAGCACTTCAATACCAGGGCATTGGTTACATCGATGCAACATACATTCTGCATTTTCAAGAGAGCAAACAATCAATGCCATAAAATCTTTATAACTTTTATTCCACCTAATGGCATCAATGAGAAATTTTGTATTTTGGTGATGTATGCAAACACATACATTGTGGGTACCTGACGCATTAGTTGTAATACACCATTTAGGTTTAAGAGTACAAAATTTTGACAAACTGACGTTAGGGTAGTCTTCTTTAAATGCAACATGTAATTCATTAAGATTGAGTACCAATAATCTTTTTTGAACATGTTGGTTTTTCTTAATACTTACATAATCTTTTTTTCCTGGCATCATTCTTGAAAATTCATCACTTTGATAAAAGTTAATCACTAAATTAACTGTTTCTGGTGAAAGTGGGTTTCCAGTTTTTTTTCCGGGTGATGATAGAATTCCATTCTCATTTTTAACTTTTCTTGCTGTTCGAACAAGATACTCAGACACTTCAAAGTAGCTTGATATCTTTTTACGTGTCCATGATTTTGGTGCGAGTGTTAACATTTGCACCTTATGGCAATAAGAGTCAGTCTCTGAAATTTTATTTTTTATTTCATACATTAAAATGTCTAGATCATGGTCATTGTTAATGTTGTTGTTTAAAATGGGGCTTTTTATTTCTGTTGTTAAAAAAGTTTCTTTAATATTATATGCTAATGAGACCATTTTTGCAACTCTGTCAATAGTGTTCTCAAACTTTTGTTTTGCTACAGGCAATTTGCTGTGTTTTGAAAGACTTTTTAGTTTGACTGGTGAAATTCCAAGCAATTCTATAGTGGTATCTAACTTAATTTTTTTCTCAATTTTGGATTCCCATTCATCCTGTGAATTTAAATCTTCATCAGTTTCTATTGCTTTTTTGTAACATTTACTGCAGAATTTCCAACCTGGGGTTACATAAACATTATTTTTTTGCAAATAGTTTGCCATGTCTATGGAAATCTTTATATTACCTAAAAAACAAATTTAGTTTTACGTGGTTAAAATAACTGAAATTATCAAACATTTTATAAATAATAAATTTTTTTCTTTTAATTTCCATATCAATTCTGTTGTAAATAAGGTAAGATTACCTTTTATAGCAATTTTTTTACTTTCCTTGTGTGTTCCAAAAGGATTGCAACACTTTGTAATTTTTCTCTCAAAATATTTTCCATAGAATTGCTCATGATAACAACATATAATTCTTACTGAACTATATTTTTCCTTTAAATTTGCTCGCCATATTATTTCTTCTTGTTTATCACAAGGAAGATCTTTAAATTGAACAAAACCTTTTTTTCTTGAAAATCCAGTTTTGTGGCAATGAATGTTAAGACTTTTTCCAATGTCACATTTCTCCATATTAATTATTTTTATTATTTATTACCTAACAAAATAATATAAAAACTATAAAATTAAAAGTAATTCTTTAAGAAAATACAAACAAGTAAATACCTTTAAAAAGAACAAAACAAAACTTATGTTTGTTTTTTATATAAAAGAAGATTTTAAGTCGCCAATTTGAAATAATGAAAATTTTTTTTTTTTTTTTAATTAAAATTAAATTGTATGTTTTTGCATTATTTATTCATTTTATGCACAAAAAAAAAAAAAAATCTAGGGAGATTGGGGGAGGGGCGTAGGGGCCTCCCGTGGGAGGGGAGGGTATCTCCCTTGGCCCATGACTATAAATGTCCTAAACTAGTCAATAAATGACACTATTTGATGTTTTATTCAAATAAATGTTTTTAAAAATATTTTAATTGCTTTTGTTACAAAATTTAAATTTTTCTAAAAAGACACCATTTTTAAATGCAAATTTTGATCACGTATTAGAGAGACAAGTAATGAATCTAATTTTTTTCAGTAGACCTAAGATGAAATCATGATATACAATTAAACTTTTTACTCGGGATTTTGGGCCACAGTCTTCATTTTACCTCCAAAAATCACTAATTTACAAGTCAATAATTTTGAACAAAATTGGATAAATGAGGCATAAGAGTGCTATTTTTGGATTCCTCAAGTTAAAATCTATTAGAGTACCAAATTTTATGAAATTTCCCCAAGCCATTATGAAGATACTGTATGTCAAAGTTGCTTTGTAGTCACTTCAGAAAATCACTAAAATGCCGAGTCAGCATTATTTCAAGTGACGATATCTCTGGAACCCATTGGTATTTTTAACTAAAATTTTCGCAATTATTATTTTTTTGATATGGACTGCAAGTGGTGTAAAAATAAACAAATTCTGAGACGTAAGGGTGTCGTGGTCTGGATGATTTCATATATTTTTACCCCTTATCGACACTCATTTCAACAAAAGTGACTTACAATTGTATGCAAGTTATACTGAGCCCCACTAAGTGTCCTCTGGTCCCAGTGTCAATTCAGAAGTCTGTGGCAATCGTCCTGACAGAATACTCTGGGAATAGTCCTTTTGGGATAACACAATGGGATACCTTGACGAGATACCCTGGTGTATACCCAGAGTGGAACTTCTTTTGGGATGCCTGTCTCGGGCGAAAGTTGGAGGTCTTCTTGTGTTCATACTTTACCATAGGGCACGAATCCATACTGTACTCGAGACGTTCATGACATACTTAAAATTAAAATTAAAAAACTGTTGCTTAAAATGCTTTGCATTTACAGCAACAGTTTTTGTAAAAGGCATTACCAGTAACAGGTTTAGATTCTAATTTTTAGTATTTACAACGCAAACAATTGAAACAATCAAAAATTGTGGTGGTTCTGTTAACGCATTCTATTATCTCCTAACGAGGTTACAGCTCTAAAACTCAGTTTTATGGTTCTGAGGCCGGCTGGTAGTCAGGTTTCCCGAACTCTGAGTTAGCTCTCAGAAAGACTGATTCCATCAATAGTTGTAAAATATCAGACAACTAACAGTGTCATGTTGCGTATAGATGGTGTCCCTGTTTGCATTTCTGGTGTGCATTTTTGAGGCTACATTTGTAGCCCTTTGTTACGGCTTAGTGTTTAATAATATTAATGAGGCAATTGCATGGATAGTTAGATGGTGTAATGAATACTATCTGTGCTTTGAGTCAAGTTCTTTAACCAATTTAAAAAATGAATATCAATAATTGTGAACATATTTTAAAGAAAAACATGATATTTTTTAATCTTGACATGTTTCGTAGTTAACATACTACATTCTTAAAAGATAAAATTACAAATTTAAAACTCTGGATATAAATATAAAATCAAAATTTGAAGACATTACAGAGAAATATTACCAGACAAATAGAATTGTTATAAACCAATGAAAGTTATAATACAAATTATAATACCGTAAATAGCAAAAAACTAAAAATAAAATATAAGTAAATTGAAAAAAAAAAACAAAAAACAACAACAACAACAAAAAAACTAGATAGACAAATTTATATTATAATGAACAGTTTGTTTATTTAAATATGAGTTTTCCCATTTAATATGGAGTGCTTCTTTAGTTTTCAATTTGTTTTTGCTAGAAGCAGTATCCAAAATTTTAAAACAATTATGGTTACTTAGATTTTTACAATTAACAGATAAAATTAAATGCTTATAAACATTAGATGTTTGTCACTAGTAAGATGCTCATGAAACCATAGTAAGTAACCATAATTGTTTTAAAATTTTGGACTTTCATAAGTTTATTGCACCAGTTCTGACTGTGCAAGAGTTGTGTAGTGTAAATAAAGAAAGTTTGTTTAAAATATTTTATTTAAATTTATTTAGTTTTATGCTTATTATTTATTATATTGCCATATGCTATTGCAGTTATTGAAATAGCTATGGCTTCAGTTACTTTCAAATTTGCTGTTGTAAACTTTATTAAAGAAAATTCCACTTGTGTTGTTTTTTCAAAATGGCTGGACCAGAGAGGAAATGTATTTTTTAAAATAATATTTCTGTTTTTTAAATAGATAGCTTTAAGTGATTATACTATGGTATAATTAGCTATTTTGTATATTTACCTGTTGCTTTTTTATCAACTTATGTGTTATTGGCCATGAAATAATGAGAAAAAGCGTGCTTTGGAGGGGGAACATCCTGACAAAGATAAATGGTATCATCACGAGGTACAGCTATTTCGGTATGAAAGTATGCCAAATTTCTAACATTTTTTTCATTATCATAAAGTTTCATTCATAATATTCATAATATTTTTTTTTTTATGTTCTTTTCTTAGATGATTTTAAAAAGGCAAAGTTATATGCTGAAAAATATCTTCTAACATCTAATGCATCTTATATTGGTAATTAATAATTAACAGGAACTGAATGACAATAGTTTAATACTTGGTTTTATTTTGTGTTTTTCAAATAGTTTGTGTTGAGTTTCAGTATATCTCAATAAATGATAAAAAAATTTGTGCCAAAATTCAATATAGCTTGGTTTTTCTTAATAAAAACCGAGATGTCTGGAAAATATATATTACAACTTTTATATAGGCAACGATGTTGTAAAAAATAACAATTGTTATGAATATGATCAGCAATCTGATACTGTTGGAGTTCAGGAACATAGAATTTCTCAGAAGGTTTTTTTTAAATATAATATATAGCTATTTATTATAGTTTCAAATAACAACTATATATTTGTTTTTGTGGTTTGATTTTAATCAAATGATAAAAAAAAACTACTAAAGCCTAATAAACTTAAGGTATTTTAAACTCTTTAAATTAAAATACCATTATAATTTTTTTTTTTCTGTTATGTTTAACATAATTTGTTTGACATTGATTGCTTAAGGAACATGACTAAATATATTTATAGGCAGCTGATAACGAGTGTGTCGATGAAGTAAGATTGAGTTACTGAGTTAACTGATTTGGTTCTGTGTTTATTTTGCGGAGTTTACTGTGTATACATATATATACTTTTATTTATTATTTATTTTAATATTTATTTTACAGAGTTTACAGTGTGTATATATATATATATATGTGTATATTTATATATATATATATATATATATATATATATATATATATATATATATATATATATTTATTTATTTATACACACATATATAATTATTTTATTAATTACATATAAATATATATATATATAAATTTTGTTGGTTGTATTTATATATATATATATATATATATATATATATATATATATATATATATATATATATATATATATATATATATATATATATATATATATATATATATATATATATATATATATATATATATATATATGTATATATGCAGTGGCGGATCCAGGATTTTTTTTGACTGTAGCAAAAATGCCATAAATATATTTTGGTCTGAAAAAAAAAAAAGGTCCTCGCTTTTCACATTTGTCGACAGTAAAATAGGTACAGTAGGACAGTAAAAGTAGGGGGGGGGGGGAGGAAATCACACACCATTTGCGCCAGCCTTGGATGTACAGTGGCTTGTAGTGATATAAGAGGTCCACTACCACTGCTTTCTTCTTTCGTCCGTTTAGAGCGGAAGAACGTTACCTGATTTACGCGACGTTAAAACTATCTAGTCAAACTGAATACTTTTTAACGAAATGGTAGTTTACTTGTTTTTTATGACTTTTAATCATGACTAAAACCCTCAACGAACCCTTATCCTCAGTCGATGTATTTAAATTTAGTTCTTGGTATTCCTATTGCCAGTCAATGTATTTATAATATATAGATAAAAATTTATCTATATATTTAAATTAACAAAATATTTGTGGTTGTTAAAATGTTTTGGTCTGCAAAAAAATTTGAGGTTGATATTTGAAAATGAAAACGACAAATTTAATCTAAATTTGTTTAAAATTCAATTTTTTTATTTAATCAAAATTTGTTTTAAGACACATACTTAATTTAATGGCTTACCTTAAAATATCTGAAAATTAAAATAGACACTTCAACGATTCATATAAATTTATAAAAACAATTTATAAATATTTTAATATTTTTAATAATATACTTCATTACTTCATTACAATAAACGTTTTGTCAAATATTGAAAAAAAGAAACAGGTTTCAAATCAAATAAAAAATAGTAAATAAATGTTTCAATAAAAATTTATTGCTTTAAACAAATAAGGAATGCTTTTAAAATCCTAAAAATATGCCTAACGCTACTTTTCTTAAATTTCTAAATTCTGTTTCAAGTAGTTCTCTAACAAATTTTCCTAACGTAACATATTTGTAACAAAAGTGTTTCTCTTAATAGCATTTTAATCAGCTAGATTATTTCTTCACGTGAATAATTTGCAAAATGCCTTGTGACATGTGATGATACTTTATGCCTATTTTCTGATTTTTTTCATGCATTGTTTTCATGTATTGCCAAAATCCGAAACAAATTTTCTTTGTTTATCATTTATCTCTGAGGAAGCTTTTTGATCATTATTGTACCTAAAATATATACCCACACTTTTTAGATAAAAAGTTTTCCATTATGTGCAAGCAATTTTAATAAAATCACCAGTCTTGTTAACGCTTGAGATAGTAGAAGTTTTAAGTTGATTAAGAAGAACATTCTAAGTATTATCGGAAAAAAAAGGTTTTGCTTTTGAGCCCATTATTTTGTATGTTTTTGATAACGTGCACAAAAGCCAAACAACATAAGAGTTCTTTTTGTAGTTATCCAAGGTTTTTCATTAAATGTTAAATGTTTAATTTTGATATTTGACTTTTCTGATTTTAAACGAATTTGGTCACATAAAAATTAGGAATTTATAAGTTTACAGGTTTTCACAACATTTTCAAAAGAAATTTAGAACCTTCAAATTTATAACTTGTATTACAAGCTATCATAACATCTAAAATACTTTTCGAAAGAGAATTTATATCAATGGTTTTCCCAAAACAGCAACTTCCTGATACGATAACATTTTTGTAACATACACCTTGTCAAAGGGAACAATAGTTCCTAGTAGAAGTTAAAAAAAAAATAGTAGAAAGTTCCTTTGATACAGTTTTATTAGACAATTCCTATGGGAATTTTCTAATGAAACTTTATCGTAATTTTTAATTTGAGCTGAGTCTTTAACTTTGGAAGATTTATGATATTCGTGCAGATTCTTTAAATACTAGTCTTTCCATCTTGATCAGAAATGCGTCAATAACATGGAAAGTTGTTTATTACATTGATTTATATCTATATAATAATCATTTTCGAAAAAGAATTTATATCATTGGTTTTCCAAAAACAGCAACTTCCTGATACAATAACATTTTTGTAACATACACCTTGTCACAGAGAATAATAGTAGTAATTTCCTAGTAGAAATTTCCAAATTAAAAAAAAGTAGTAGAAGGTTTCTTGCAATTTTAGAATAAACTAAAAATCTATCTGAAAGGAATATTGTGCATTATAGTTTAACCTTTTTGAAGTTTTGATGTCAATCAGATCATATAATAAAGTGTTGCTAGACATTTTAAAACTCGCATTAGGTAAACGTTCTATCCAACGTGTTTTTTTCTCTTTGTCTCTGAGAAATCTATAAATTTTTTAAAACGTATTTAAATCGTTTGATTTCTTCAATGATAACTCGTAGAACAGCAAAAAACACATTTCACCATTTTTCATAAACATAAACGAATTCCACCATTTTTATTCCAACACACGGTGCTACTTAATTTAGTCTTTATAGTTATGAAACGTCTTCATTTAAAGTTTGCTACCCACTTTATTAAAAAAAGTTTTATTAACGGAGAGTGGATATTTTACAGAATTTCTGTCTTTGCAACACAATTTTTTTTTTTGCTACAGGTTCTCGCTTGATGACTTTTAGTCACAACGTAAGACCTCCTTGTTAATAAAAAGATTGCACGTAAATAGGCACAATATATAAAAAATTATCGGAGGTATGTATAGAGTTGTTTCAAAGTATGACAAATTGACTTGTGCTACAGTTGCTACAGTCGATTTGACATTTTATTTAACTCCCAGTTCAATTTAAGTTGATACGCTGCGAAATGTTTGACATTCTTTTAAAAATTTATGGGCATGTGAGACAAAACCCGATAAAAACATGGGTTTTTCTGTGAAGCATTCCATTTTCCTGATGAATTATTTCCGTAGCATAGTCAACTTGGCTCAGATGCAGTTTTGAATTAATTTTTGAAGCGCCTGATATGTATTAATTTTTAAAGCTCCTGATATGTATATATATAGTTCTATAGTTCTATAGTTTGTTGCGTTTGGGAAGCACGGAAGAAAAAAAGTGATTCTTATGCCAACACATACGTCACTTTTAATTACTTTTAACTTTCGTTCAACATTTGCGTGTTGGACGAAAGTCAAAACCATTAATTTAATTACAAATTAATCGTTTTTTAAAAAAACCACAAAAGTGCAAATTTAATTGACCAGAATGTTTTTAAAAACATTCTGAATGTTTTTAACAATATAAACAATGTTTTTATTTTTATTTTTTTAAATAAAATGTTTTTATTTTTAATATTTTTAATAAAATGTTTTTATTTTTATTTATTTTTACTGTAAATCATGCGCGAAGTGTTGCTACATTGACTATCTTATAGCCTGACTCACATGGGAGTGCTGCTACATTGACTGAAAAATAGCCTGACTCGCAAGGGAGTGCTGCTATATCGGCTGACAAATAGCCTGACTAGCAAGGGAGTGCTGTTATATCGACTGACAAATAGCCTGACTCGCAACGAAGTGCTGCTACATCTACTTTCTTTTAGCCTGACCCGCAAGGGAGTGCTGCTACATCGACTGAGGGTTTGGTTGGGGCAGGCAGTCTATCAAAAAAGAAAGAAAAAATTCCGGTCTTGCATTTTAATTTTTACTTTTTGTCAACAAAATATGGAAAAAACTTTATATATATATATATATATATATATATATATATATATATATATATATATATATATATACACACACATATATAATATATATACATATTGTTGTTTTTTTGGTTTGTATATATATATATATATATATATATATATATATATATATATATATATATATATATATATATATATATATATATTAATATATATATATATATATATATATATATATATATATATATATATATATATATATATATATATATATATATATATATATATTAATACCAACCAAACTTCGATTCTAACTTGTGTTAGATCGATAATGAAAAAAGTTGGGGCAACTGTTTGCGGTCCAAATTTAGTTGGTTTGGAGCTAGAAAAAAGTACTCATTTAACAAGCAATCAGTTTACAGGATTATTATTAGTCATACTTGAATTTCTTGTTTTGTAAAGAAACCATGTTTGTACTTAAGTATATTATTTTTGATTTGGACTAATTGAATTATTTTAATAGATATATTTTAACTTAAAGGCAGCTTTAAAAATTTTTTATAAAGCCACAGAATCTCAGGTAGCTGAAATAGTTGGCGATGTTCTGAAACATGCACCCAACAAACCCGGAGGAAAAAAACTATTTGAAGGTAATTTTTTATATTGTGCATTTGAAAGTTCAAGGTTTAAACGGTAAGGCTAGAGACGACTTTGTCACAGTAAAATAATTTGATTTGCATTTTTATAGAAAATTCTGAAATTCAAATTAAAAGCATAAGAGAAAGAACTGAAAAAACTTTTCTTATAAAGAAAAAACACAAATTGAAGGTTCGATGCTATTCAAAAATGAATTGTATATAACATAAGAAAACAATTGTATATAACAACAAAGATCTGCAATATGCAAGACGAATCAGTTTATTGAAATAAACTAATTGTGCAGTTTATTGCAATAAACAGATTCCTCTTGCATCGTATTCTCGTGTTAGATATAATTTATTTTAAAATTACATCGTTTTTTCAATTTGTCCTTTCTTTACTCTAATTGCAGTCTAATGGTGTTCTTTATTTAGAAAAATACTATGCTGAGCAAGGAAAGAGAGAAGTTTACTTGTGAATCACCTATTGTTGGTGGATGCAATTATTTAGATGACCAAGAATATTCGACCAGTAAGAGCGATGACACTAGTGTAGAAAAGTTACATTTTTAATACTAGTAATGTAAATACTGTTGTCAAACTTATACATATATAAATATATTATTTTGTAGTATTATTTGTCTTCATTTCCGTATATTCGTTGGATGAAAATATCCGATCCCACCCTCTTTGTTTTCGTATTTTAAAAAAATGTTTTAGTTTAAATCAAATTAGAAAATTAAATAAGACTACTGACTTATTTAATTTATATTGTGGAAACAATTGTCTTCTTTAATAGTACTGTGGAAACTTAAGTTTTGACACAATTGTTTTACATAACAATAGTGTGGAATAAAAACTTGTCTTATTTAATAACTTGGAATATTTACATTAATAAACTATAGAAACGACTAGTTTCTTAACTATAGTCAATAAGTCTTAATTTGTTAAAACGTAATTTTTATTGATTATTAACGTTGTAACAACGTTATTACGACGTAATTGGTTGTTCACAGAAATACGTCCTAGTAACGTTGAAAAATTACGTAATTACGACGAAAACACAACGTTATGACAGCGTTTTAAAAACGTAATTTTGTTTCGTGGGGAATCCGTGAAATGTTCTGAAAACGTAAACATTAAGAAAATCGTTAAAATTATTTTTCTTCATTCGAGTTTAATTAACAATTTAAACATTTAGTACGCTGTTTTTTATTTCTACCTACCTAAATGAGCTTTAGTAAATAATAAGTTATTGTTAATTAGTAAGTAACTACTTTAGAAAAATGTTTTAAGCATTGCTGAATGAATAATTTGTGAAATCGTTGTATATTAATAATGTATGTACATTTATAAGCATGTCGAAATTTAGCAATAATAAAAATAAACAACATAAATTACGTTTAAAAGTTATTTATACTTTATTGTAAACAGTTTGGCTGTAATTTATGTTAAAAAGTTGTATAGAATTCAAATATAAAAGTCGAAAAAAGTAAAGAAGTGATTAAGATAAATCTTTAAATTGCTTTACATTATGTTGTTGTTGAGCAATTTTAAGTACAACATATTTTTAGAATTTTTCATTATTAATTCTTAACAACTTCTTTGACTTCGAAAGCCGTGTCGCCAACGAAACCCCCAACATCGAAACTTGTGTCGTCGGCCCTGTTTTATAATCCCTTCTTCACGTGATACAATTTTTCTTAACTCTTTTATAACCTCTTTTTTACGTGATAAAATCTTTTTATCTCTTGTGCAGCCAACCTTACCACTTTATCGCATAACCTAACTGGATGGTGTAAAAGCCAAGAGGACTAACCCTTCAATTTACGTCATTCATGGACAAAACTTATTTGTATTTTTAAGCCGTTTTTTGAACGTTTTCTAAACATACTTATTTTACTTTAGACGATAAAATTTTATAAAGACGTCCAAAGTACGTTTAAAAAACGCACCGCGCCCAAGGGTTGAGCTATCCTCAAGTTCCTTCAGATACTTATTTAAACTCAATAACAAATTTCGGCATTCATTTGAAAAATTGTGCCATACTATATTACTTTAAATCTGTAACATGTTTTAAAATTATATTTTAATGTTATTTTTGTTGCTCATGACTCATTGCAGTGAAATTTTTGTCTTAATTAACATCTCATAGTATCACCATTTAGAGATTCTTTTTGTGAAAATATCATCAGTAATATAACAATTATCAGTTTTATAAAATATAACATTTTAAATTTACGTTACGTCTCAATCGGTTACAATTAGTAACAAGGTTACATTCTCTTATGTTACGTCTCAATTAATGTCTCAATTTGAAATGTCATGTGGGATGCAATTAATAAAATTTTTAGCTTTTTATCCTTTTGATTATTTACATTTTGGTCCACCAAACTTGTATTGATTCACTGTGCTGACGTAGATAATCTGCCCCCGAACCTCGGCAATCTTAAATTGAATTTTGTTCGTAGGCACGGCCCTGGAGAGGATAGAAATGTGTTAGTACAAAACCTTTTGTACCAACTCATTTCTATCCTCTTCAGAATAAATATAAAAAATTATATTTTTATGATTGTCTTCATATGAAGAAAATAATAAAAATATAAAAATGCCTCAAAAAGTAAAAAAAAAAAAAAAAGACATTTTTTTGAATCAAAACAATTTTAACCAGTAAAAAAAGGTTTTGTGATAAAACGAATGAAAAACAATTTGTAGATTCATATCAAACAGAGTATCTTTTAAGTAGATAATTGAGTAGATACTTAACTTTTGTTTATTTTATTTTTGTTTTGCATTTTATTCTGTTTTTTGTTTTTTGTATACTTGCCAAAACTCAAAGCATGATAACTCGAAAGTAGTATTTACACAAAATATTTAAAAACTCTTGGAGTAAAATGATTTATGCAAATTCTATCGATCATACGGAGTATAATAGACGGTAATATATATGTGTAAAAGGATTTCAATTTTGCTTTTGTTATATTAAGTTTCAAAAACCTCATTTTTAAAGATCAAAATTAACACATTTTCCGTCATTACACAGCAAAATCCATGATTCTTGTCTTAAGCAAAGAAAAGTCTTAAAACAAGAAAAAAAAGACTTGTCCGCCACGTAAGAACTTTTTGTCTTGTTTTAAGAATGTTTATTCTTAAAACAAGAATTTTTTTTTTGCTTTAAGAATTTTTATTTTTAAAACAAGAATGTTTTTTTCTTGTTTAAGAATATTTTTGCTCAAATAAAGATGTTTTTTTCTTGTTTTAAGATTTATTTTTATCAATAAGAATTTTTTTCTTATTTCAAGGACATTTTTGCATAAAATAAGATTCTATTATCTTGTTTCAATAATATTTTCCTTGAAAGGTAAAACAATATTACAAGAGTATTTTTTCTATGGAAAAAATGAAACGTTTTGAAATTAGGATGGTATAAAATAAGAATATTCAAAAGTATTTATACATTTAAACAAACCTCATCGTTGAAATAAAACTTGTTGTTCTTTGAATGTCCAGTTATAGGTAATGCTTGTAGTTGCAATACTCCTCCCATAGGCTACTCATCTGACTCAAACGAGTTTTTGTTGAGCTTTCTTTAAATAAAATAGAATTTTAGTGTAAAATATAATGTAAATTGTGTATGTCATCATGACATGGGCGTCATAATCCATGTCCATTACATAGTGTATTCCAATAAGTCCAATCACGGCGTCAGAAAATTAAATACTTCGTAAAATAATTTTTTCGCCATGCATAACGATTGCCTTGTCTCCATCGTCTGTTATGATAAGGATTTATTTTATCTAAAAATAAATTTAACAAACTCCAATCTAAAATTTAACATTAACATCTTTTCATATGTTAAAATTTTAGAAATCCTTACTATGATATATATATATATATATATATATATATATATATATATATATATATATATATATATATATATATATTTATATATATAAACAGAAAGCTCTTTTGATCTTTATTACATTTTTATACACCTAATTTTAAAATACATTTTTACAGCAAAATTAAATTTAAGCAACAACTCAAAAATAGTCAAGTATAAAAAAAATAATAATAATAATGAAAAAAAAAACTTTCAATTTGTGCAGTTAAAAATTCTCAAAGTTTATTTCAAAAAAATAAAAAAATCACTCAATATTACAACAACAACAACAATATATTTACCAGAAGTATAAATGTTTTACATAAGCATGTAAAATGCTTATGTAAAACATCTTGTATCATACTTATGTAAAACATGCTTATGTATAACATGCCATGTTATTAAATTAAAAAAAAACATATGTGCAGTCCACATTTTGGATTGTTCACTCTCTTTAGCCTAAATTTTATTTATTTACTAATAAAAAAAAGACATTTATTTATTGATTCAGATCAATAATATGGTTGCAACATAAATTTTTACAAAAATAAACTTAAAAAAACAGTTGTCATATAAAAAAAGATTATGTAGATAGGAACCGCAGCCATTTGATTACATAAAATCATGAACGCAGAGTCTATCAGATAGTGGAGGAGGGGGAACAGGAGGGGAATTTTAGTGGCTTTAATTTCACTGAATTTAGGGGTCCCATTCAAATTTTAATGATCTTTTTAAGTATGCCTGTAAAAGGGAAGGGCCTTTGATATATATATATATATATATATATATATATATATATATATATATATATATATATATATATATTATATATATATATATATATATATATATATATATATGTATATATAGGGCCGGCGCGAGTAGATGTCACGTGGAGGGAATTACGTGGGGGTCCATTACAGCTTTTGCTGACTGAAAATGAAAATAAATAAATAATGTCCTTGTCTTTTAGAACTTGCCGATTGCCTTATCGACACTTGCCGACTGACTGTCTAAATTTACCGACTAACTTGTCTGAAAGATCTGCATTTGCCGACTGACTTGTCAAAAATGGTTAAATTGATAGAGGGGTGTCACACTCCTTCCCCCCCCCCCCCTAATTGCGCAGGACTTATTATTATTCCTAATTTTATAATACCATTATGACATTATAAATATAGAAATAATATTTTTTATTGAAATATCCTTAAATAAGAATGAAGTTCTTAAAATAAGAATCAAGTTTTTAAAATAAGAAACAAGTTCTTAAAACAAGAATCAAGTTCTTAAAATAAGAACAAAAATTCTTGACCTAGAATCTTGGATTTTGCTGTGTATGGATTTTCTGTTTGAACTAGTAAATCAAAAAAAATTCTTTTTTCAAATCCATGCTTTATGCAAGCAGAATTCTATTGGGCCTAGAAATTCTTTTTTTGTTATCTTTTGTAGAAGGAAAAATTACTGTTACGTTTTTAAATTTTTTTTTAATAATTCAGTGTTCTTATGGGGAAATACAAATTAAATTTTTGTTAACTTAATTAACTTTTTTTGGTCAAATTTTTCCATTTCTTTGTATTGTCATCGAAAATGATTAAGTGTGCAAAATTTGAGCAAAATTGGTTGAGAAAAAAGCTTTCAAAAATTGATTTCAAATTTTGTGGCACACAAACATATATATATATATAGAAAGTAACCTTATATAAAGCATGGAAAAATAAAAACCTTTTTAATGCAAACCCGTTCTCTTAATTTATTTAGTTACAATCACGAATTTCAGAAAGTAGCTTATTTACCTCCCAACCACCTTATATAGACTTTGCTAGTTACATTAAATAATATACGGTACATAGAGGTGATTCTACAAATAAAATGGGGGTGGGGGTGGGGGGGAAGGTAGGGGGAACCGCGTAATATCGATAATCGATAAAACACGGCTTAAGAAAAAAGATTTGAGGTTTTATGGTGAAAAAATAGTTTGATTTGTACGTTCTTCCATCGTTCAATCGATGCCTTAAAATACAATTATTTTTTATTTATTTATTTCAAAAAGTAGAACCACAGCTTAACAACAGTACCAAAAATATTTTTTTGAGATTTTTTTATTTTTAGAGATAATTTAATTCAAAAATTAAGGTCACTTTATAAACCAAATATTTTTAAAAGTAACTAGTGCTTTTTTAATCTAATAAGAAAATCAATTATAGCATTATATTACCCTAGTGTGCATAATTTTGAATGGCAAGCCTTGATCACACAAAAACTTCGAACAACTAGCTGCACCACTGATTATATTATTTATTATTAATTATTTTGTTTCGTTGGCAGGTAACTTGTAAACATTACCCTATATAATATTTAAAAAACTTTCTTCTAAGTGATAATTTTTCATAATTTTTACATTTAATATTGCTATATTTATTTCACACGTCAATGTTTTCATCTTCCAAATAATCTTCATTAGTAGCTTCTAAATCGTCTGAGTCTGAGGATTCTAGTTCTGTCAGTTTTATTGATTCCTTATTGTCCACTTCTAAAATTAAAAAACTATTTACTTTTTTTGGAAGTTTGAGCACAACTTTCTTCTTCCGTCTAGATTCCAAGGAGATAAAACTAATAAGAGGATCGGATGATCTCATTGCACGGTTAAAGACGTCTTTAAAATTTGCTTGTCTTGAATATTTACGAGCATGTAGTTATGTAGTTCACGATATCGTCTGTAATATTTTTCGGCATTCAGATGCTTCCTCGGCTAAAACTCCCAGTGTGATTTTAGGAACAGTTCACAAAGCTCTTGCAAATGTACAAGAACTTTGTGAACTGTTGACGGCATTTTATACCAATCATACTGATCTAAATATCGACGGTATACTGTTTTACAGTATAGCTCAAATAACTCTGGATTCAATGTTTGTTGACAACTTACTGCAATTAAGATATTTTTGAACATTTTAAATAATTGTTTTATCAATCCCTAATATTTCGCTTAGTTCTTTTGGGTCAGAGAACGCTTTTCTGCAAACGTTTCCGGTGGTAGATGTTCCTGCTCTACTAACTGCGGGAAAATCAACTTGGAGATGCTTCCTTTTGAACATTAATTGCTGGATAAATTTCTTTTTGTTATCGTATGCTGTCTTGAGTTCTTTGGTAACTCTCCATTTTTTGAATTCGAGTCGGTATGAAATATGTAAAAGACACTCTAGAAATCTTATCCAAGCATGTAACAGAGATATCTCATAAATAAGTGTTCCTTTTTTCCCTGTAAATCCACTTAGAAAGTTCTTCAAACAAGTCATTGCAGTTGGTGTAGCTCCGCAAATACAACAGCACTGCGTTGACGATGAGTTTGTTATAATTGCTAAAACCTTTCCATCAATCATGCTCAAAATAAAATTGAAATCAATAATAACAAACTTTCCGTTAACCAATTCAATACTCACTGAATGCAAATCCAAAATTTCATTTTCTATTTGACGTTTTTTTCCTAAAACAACTTCGGCAGTTTCTTTGATAAAATGAAGTTCAATTGGCCTACAAAATCTTACACTAAGAGGCATTAAGTTGGTCCATAAAAAGTCATTTTTTGAGTTTGACACACTAAGCCTCAAAGGTGTTGTTACGATTGCAAACATGCTCGAATCTTGACTGTCAACAGAATCGGAAAACGCTTGGTTCTACAATACCTGCCCAGTAGATCTATCCATACCCCAACTGTTTAAAAGCAACATATTTTCACTTAGTTTGTTACTGATATCCAAATAATCCATTATTTCTTTTTGCCTCATTTTTACAATTCTTTCAGCGGTATGATTCATAAGTGCTTGTAAATCTACTTTGACTCTTAAATCACTGACTTTCAAGTGATTATCCTGTAGACCACCCAATTTAAGTGCTTTTTCAACTGTTGAATAAGATGGATGTTGAATTAGATGCCTGTTGGATTCGTTTATAGCCAGATACGCTAAGATCTACGTCAATTATTATTGCAGCCGCTTCTTCAGCTGTCATTTTATCGTTATCATTTGTCAACTGAACAAACATATGATGTGAATTTTTAAGATTTTTGATGACATGTGTTAACACATTGAATAAAGAAAAATCATTTTGATTATAAACTTTTTTACGGGCTGTAAGCAATGATTTTTCAATTGAATCGAAATTTAAATTTGTATACTCTCCTGCGATTATCCGACGTTTACTTCTCTTACTTATATCATCAAAATCTTTTTTTGGTCGCCCTTTTATATTTTGTGCCAATTCCAATGACGAAAAGTCTATTTCAAACTTTTGATTTAACCATTTTTCGTGTTTCTTTTAAAAAAAAACTGTGTTTCTTGACGAATCTCTCTAAAATCTTTGGTAATTCGATCCAAATCCTTTTATCTTTTGTAGCAAGTTTTCTTTTTTACCATCACTCATACAAACTCTAGAGATTATGAAAAGTAAAGCATTGTTTAAATTTTCTTCTTTTGTTGAAAATTTGAAACAGAAAATAATATCTTTAGTTGTAAAATCCATTGCTTTTCATTTTAGTTGAATATATAACGTTTCGTTCTTTTTAATTTTTTTTTTAACTATGTTAATTTCAAGCATGGAATGTTAATTTTAAGGATAGGATAATAACACATATGCAAATAATTGCCTAATTAAATGTCAATTATCAATAATAAACTAACATTTTTAATTGATTATTGAATACAAAGTCATATGTAGACTTTTGATCAATTGGAATACAAAAAATTGAAAATTGGCTATAATCCAGGTAGCGCAAACTTCAAAGAGAAATTTTTCGCATAGTCATAAAAAGTCGCAGCTAATTTTTTAATTTCTTAAAAATAGACTCAATTCCACGTTATTTAATTATAATTTGGTCGATCTTTTTGATACTTTATTTTTTGCGAGTTCACGAAAGTTGGAAGTTATGACTTAAACTTTTTTTTTCGGCTTAGTACATCAGGAAAATTGAAATAGAACTTTTTTTTTTTTGAGCGTCCTAGGACTTATATAATTCAATAATCTTTAATATATAAACAAATTAGCAGAAAAAAAAATTATTCACGAAACACTGCAAGAAAAACAAAAAAATATAATTTTTTTTGAATACTTAAGTTTGGCAACCATTTTTGACTTTGATGGTCACTATCTCTGGGATTACTATCACCAGAGTAAAAATACTTTGTATTTTCCTTAATCTGAGTATTTTAAAGCAGTAGGAATTTAGTTTTCGAAAATCTGGGACAAATTTTTTTGTATTTTGGCCACCCCAAAACACATAGTTGGGTTGACGCGATTCTTAAAAACAATAAATCAATAAAAACCTCAAAAGTTGCACACAAAAAATTTAAATTTTGTGGTTTAAAAGTTGCATAAGTTTTAGACTAATAATGATATAACGATAAATTTGTTATTTTTTTACTGTTAATCTTTAGCTCTAACTTATGGAGTTTGTTTTTGTTTTCATTTTACATTTTTTTTAAATGTTGAAGTGCCCATCTAAAAGTGATATTTATACCTAGTATCGAGGTATTCAAAAAACAATTGCTTTACGTAGATCATGATCTTTGCATGATAGTTGTAACAGTTGTTAAAAACTTATCCAGTCAACTTTAAGCAAGTAATCCATTTTGATTACAGCTCGCAAAGGATACAAACTACATTTAAAAATTTTCCTTTTTCAACGCAAAGGCGTCATTTAAACTTGCCGCTGAAAAATTTATACAACAACGACTGTGCTACGATTTTCGGCCTTATTCTCCTTCATTCTATTATACCTCCTTTATTGGAGATACAAAGGATAAAGCAAACTTTTCTAATTTACAACTAACCTTGAACCAAGACAAGTTTTCTTTTGCCTTTTATTTTTGCTTCAAATGAAATTAATGGTGTGATAGTTTAAAAAAAAAAATTTTATTCGGGGTTTTTTTTAGCAACTTGTACAAATAAAAATGAATTTGAATATTTTAGGCTGATAGAGTTTATTATAAACAATTAAAGCCAAAACAATCAAACATTTGACGTTTAATTTATTGCACAATTTTAATGATATTTAGGAAAACCTGTTGTATCTTTGACAACTTTTTGCTTTGAGGCGTTTTTTGCGTAGTCTATTGAGTAAATTTAAACCATTCAAACTATATAATATTCTCTCATATTTTGCTCAAAAATTATACTTATGACTTTTTTTTCATTCGACCAAGAAGTATCATTTTCCCGCATTTTAAAAAACGAAGTCAATTGGTCAAAGATACAACACACACGTTGTACCTTTGACCGATGCGCGTTGTTCCTTTGACCAAAATGTTATTATTAAAAAATCATGCAATGTTTGAACCTCTTTAATATATTAGCTTGTTATTTTTATATAGCAACTTCTGGCCTACCTTATGTTATATATTTATATAGCAACTTCTGGTCTACCTTATGTTAATAAAAAAACGAATCTAACTATTTTGTAAGCATTCCCAATTGTCTAAAAAAAATTTGAAAAATCAATCTTTACAATCTTGCAAAGACTTGTGTATCGAAGTTACGATACTCAGTCAGTATTACTAATAGTATTACTAATTTTTTTAAATAAAATCAGTTATTATAACTATTTAGATAAAGTCACATATTTTCTTCAGTTTTTTTGGTCAAAGGCACAACATCCTAGTCTGGTCAAAGGTATACGAGATGGGTTTCTTTAACAACTATTGTCTTAATCCCCATTTACGGTCAGAAATAATCATCCAAACTTTTCCATAACAAAAAATGATTTTGGGTAATTTTTATAATGTCGTAGATAAATCAAACAACAATTTATCGCATTTTTAAAATCAGAATAAGATTAACACAAATATTTACTTTTTAAGAGCTAAAACTTATAATTACTTGTGGATCGATACCATCTATCCCAAGTATGATGTTTTACGGTAAGAAGAGTTGTCATGGACTATCATTTCAAATGGCACTTCACGTTGTTTTTTAAAAATAATAGTAAGCCGACATAGTTAAGTGACCAATGGTACAACGTGGTCAAAGGTGCAGCAGGTTCCTCTACACTAGCTTTTAAAACTTTTTAAAATTGATTTATTCATACGCTTCAACATTAACGGGATCCAAATGTCATTAGTAGTAGGGTTGGGAATACCAGGATCTTGGGATCCCGAAATCCTGGGATCTTGGGATCCCGAAATCCCGGGATTCCCCGGTTTTTAACGATCCCGAAATCCCGTGATTAAGCATTTAATCCCGGGATTTTTTTGGAAATCGTTTTCAGTTGAAAATTTTTAAATTAAACTATTTTTTTCGTTGGATTGCATTAAAATTCGAACTTAACAATTTCGAAATTCTTGCAGTTATGTTTTTGAATAATTGGATTAAAGTTGTTATTACAATTGAAATTGGATTGCAATTACATTCTTAAAAATTTTTGATGCTTAGTCGCATTTATTCATGTTTCTGACAATTTTTATCTCGAATAGACGTTATCTGTTTGTGACTATTTTAAAGTACAAGTTTTAATAAAAAATAAAATTGCTGGTTTTTTAAACAGTAAATTTTCTAAAATTATAATGGCTTCGTACATGGAATATGACAAAAAGGTTATTCTGCTGTTTGGAAACATTTTTTAAGAGAAGAAAAAGGGCAAATAGCAATGTGCAAATCTACTGAATGCAAAAAAATTTTAAAAATTGGAGGTGGTTCAACGAAAGGTCTCCATACTTTCCGTCCATAAAATTAACCTCACACCAACTACTATTTCAGTAAACACACAAGATGAACCACTAATAAAAAAAAAAAAACGTTAACCAATTATTTTCCAATATTGCGAGAAGCGAGAAGAAAAATCACTTCCTGCTAAACTTGCACGATTAACAGCCATTGATGGGATTTCGTTCAACGTGATATGCCGTTCTAGTGATATACGTGCAGGTCTTATAGCTACAGGATTCAAAAGTTTACCACAACAGTCAACACTGTGCGTAAAATAGTTGTAGATTACAGCAAAAAAAATTTTTGCTAGCTATTTCAGTAATAAAAAAAGGAGTTTTTTTATTACTGAAATAGCTAGCAAAAAAAAACCTGAATTCGGTGTAGGAGAAAGATTTTCTTTATCTTTTGATGAATGGACATCATTGCGTAACCATTGCTACATGAATATTAATATACATGCACGAAATTGTCAGTTCTGGAGCTTAGGCTTAATTCGTATAACGGGATCAATGTCTGCAGATAAATGTATTGAGCTATTAGAACAAAAGCTTGCACAACATGGACTTGATTTGAGAAAAGATATTGTTGGTATTATGACTGACGGAGCAAGTGTGATGAAAAAAGTTGGGAGAATATTACCTGTAAATCAACAGTTATGTTTTTCCCATGGTGTGCAACTGGCCGTTATTGAAGTACTATATCAAAAGCAGGATATAGAAAGAGAAATAGATCAGCAATTCGACGAAGACGGACAATCAGATATAGAAGACGATTTTTCAGAGAGTAACTCTTGCGAGGATGATGATTTTTCTGACAACGATAAACTGGTTGATCTTGATGCTAGTCATAATTGGCATCGAGGAAACGAATTTGATGTTACTGAGGTAAATTGTGGTCCAGTGATCAAAAAGGTACGAAAAGTAATAGTAATGTTCAGACAATCACAAAAAAAAAACGATATCTTGCAGAAGTATGTTGCGGCTGGAAATTTGGGAAACAAATAGCTCTAATTAAAGACTGCAAGACAAGATGGAATAGTCTTTTGTCAATGCTTCAACGCGTCTATTTATTAAAAAATTGTACACAAAAGGCATTAATAGACATAAGTCTACCGAAAGGTGAATCTTTGGCTTTATCTAATATTGAGCTTAAAACTGTATCTGCTATCATTAATGCGCTACTTCCAGTAAAGTAACAGTTGAGGCCCTTTGTCGTCGGGATGCTAATTTGTTTACAGCCGATGCTGCCATGACTTTTATGTTAAAAAAACTTAAAGATGCTAACAACGTTATAAGTCAAAAGTTGCATTCATCTCTCGTTCTTCGAATGCAACAAAGGCGTACCGATGCAAGTGGGATCCTTCAGTATCTGCACAATGGTAGAACCAACATTCAGTCCGAATCTGAAATAGAGCTAGTAACAGTTCCGACTTCAATAAAATGTCGCAAATTAATAGTTGAGTTACTTGAAAGACTAGACGCTACAAATCCAGCTACATCATTAACAGCTAATGAGTCTGAATCAGAAGTTGAACTTTCTGTTTCAAATGAGGCACTACTCGAAATTGTTTCTGATTCTTCTGACTCTTCATCTGAATTTATTTTTTTTGCTCTTAAAAACAGCAAAAGAATCACAGACGAGCTTAATAAAGCTATAAAAAAGCACTTTTGCCCAGCATACCAACTCGATGTGAGACGTTATCGATGAAAATTCAAAAGGAAATGGTGTTGTTTGAAAATGGAGGAACACGTGGTGATTTTTTGCAAAGAGCGTATGATTTTTTAATGACTATTAAGCCTACCAGTGTGGAATCAGAACGTGCTTTTTCTGCGGCCGGACTTTTTGCAACAAAAATAAAAAGTCGTCTGGGGGATGAAACTTTGGATGTGCTCTGCTTCCTCAAAACGTATTTTAAGAATAATCAAAAATAATTGCATACGTATATTATATCTACAAAAACAACGTCTTTATAATTTAATAATTAAGTATGTATAATACTAACAAACCAAAGAACTTCCTTGAAATTTGTAAGTTTTTTCTAAGCATACTTTAAATGTCTTATAAATTTCCTTAAAATTTTTCTAAAATAATATCCTAAAATCTTTCAAAAACAGGTATTTCAAAATCCCGGGATCCCGGGAATAGGTAAATGTAATCCCGAAATCCCGGGATTTTAAATATAGCACGGGATTACAAACCCTAATTAGTAGTTACCTTCATTTGCCAAAGAAACGGGATTGAAGAAATGTAGAATAGTTACTATCAGGGCCGGCGCGAGTAGGTGTCACGTAGGGAGGGGATGTCATTACAAGTTTTGACGACAAAACAAAAAAACAAAAGGTTGAATTTTTGAAATTTTCATAATTCCAACCCTTTTCGCTTTTACAATATCAACCAGAAATTATGAGAGCGGAAATTCCGATCTGTAAATTTTCGTTTGATATTTTGATAGCGGAGTGCGTTGCCAGTTGTGTAAAATCTACCGAGCCTCCGGTATTTTATAGCCGTATTAATATATATTACGTAATGGTAAGAAGTAAAACCGTAGCCATAATAAAAACAAAATTAGGGCTTGGATTAAAACGTAGTTAGCGGAAATAAATTACGTAAAAAATATTCAAGGTAAAAATCTTTTTAGTTTTTAGTTTTAATATAAAAGTATTATCATTAATTCTAAAATTTGTTTAAACAAATACTCACATGACTCTGAATTACACCCGAAAGAAAGTTAAATATATATTTTTTATGTATATATATATATATATATATATATATATATATATATATATATATATATATATATATATATATATATATATATATATATATATATATATATATATATATATATATATATATATATATATATATATATATATATTTATTTATTTATTATCCTATAACTGTAAAATAAAAAATTATCACTTGCAGGGTCTTATAGTTTAAAGGTGTTATTTTTTATATATAAACGACATGATAAGCTGAAGAGTTATTTAAAAATTTTTAACAAAAACTCAAATTCAATGATTTTCTAAAATTTTATTATGCAATAAAAATTATTATATAAAATAAAAGCTTAAAGTGTGTTAAACACAATATATATATATATATATATATATATATATATATATATATATATATATATATATATATATATATATATATATATATATACATATATATATATATATATATATATATATATATATATATATATATATATATATATATATATATATATATATATATATGTGTGTGTGTATATATATATATATACATACATACATACATACATACATACATACATACATACATACATACATACATACATACATACATACATACATACATATATATATATATATATATATATATATATATATATATATATATATATATATATATATATATATATATATATATATATTAATTATGTATGTAAAAAGAGATTACAATAAAAATTTAACTGAAAAAATGCATACTTGGTAAAAAAATCAAAGAATAAAAGCTTTATCAAATTAAATAATGTTTTTTTCTTTAAAATTAAAACTGCGATGCTCAAACGGAGTAGCAAAGTGAAACTGTAAAGGTTTGTTTTGTAAGCAATTGCATTACTATACTTTATTTTTTTCTAATCTGCACTTAATTTTGTTGTTTTTTTCAACAAGTGTTTTATTTGATTTTCTTGCAGTGATAATAGTCTAAAATGGTATTTTAATTTTTACAAGAGTTTCGTAAACTTCTCTTGGTTGTTGAATTTATATTTCTTCTAATGGCACAACTAGAGATTTGACACATTTTTTTGGTTCATGGTTTTTGGGGTTTTGGTTATTTCTTTAGAAAAAAACTCAGGGGTCCATTATTTTGTTTTTTTGGGAAATATTCAAAAATTTATTATTTAAACTACTAAATTTGAGTTTAATGGCAATATCTTAATTCATATTTTAGTTTCAGATTTAAATATAACAATACTGAAATTTATTAAAATTCTTTTTATTTTGGTATGCTTAAAGGTTAACCAGTTGGAGCAGTACTGTATAAAAACTTATAAGATAATTTTATTTTCCTCAATTTTATCTTAATTGGTTTTAGTGTTTTATGTTGACACAATAAACATTGTTTATTTATATTTATCATATTCAATTACATTTAACATTTAAAATTTATGTAAAATATATATGTAAAAATATATGTAAAAAAAATATATGTAATGTCTCAGGTAAAGACACAGATAACACATTTTTCTCAAAATGAGAAAAATGAAATTTAGTGTTCAGAGACATCAGATATCTGTTTGTTAATGATGTATTTATATAAAAGTATTTTTTTATGACATTTCAGTCCTAATGCAACATATAATTGAAGTTTTTTTACAAAAAAGAATTTTCACAATTTTGGGCATCTGTGATTTTTTCTTTGTAAATTCATCAACTCATAAACTTCACTAACTTTTAACCTTTTAGGGCACTTGTTTTGTTAAATGTAGATGGTAACACACTATTATATACATCCACAACTTACTCAGATGTATGTGATGGGATGTCAAAACTTCCCCCACCCCCTTACTTTTCATAAAAAAAATTGAAATCAAAAAAGATTTTTAAAATTTTATATAAAATTATAAAATTTAAAAAAACTTCATTTATTTACCATATTGTCTGTAATCCATCATTTTGTATCAAGTTTGTTTAAACCAGACAAACACCCCATTGTGAACAAAACATAAATAAAAATAAATGCTTATTTTTATTTTCAAATAAATATCAAATAGATTTTTTACTATAAATTATATAGTGACCAATTGATCAAATGATCTCTTATTTTGTTTACTCAGAAATAGTTTAGCTTCAATAAGTCTTTAAATTTTTAACAAGTAAGAGACAACAGAGTTATGCATGTTTGTTTCAGTTTATCAGGCACTTCAATATTTGATCTAGACATGGGATGTAACACATAAATTTATGTATTTCCTATTTTCCCTACATAATTAAATTACAACATACATGATTAAATTACAACATACATGATTAAATTACTAGCTTTTAATATTTAAATTTCAAAGTGAACATATCTTAAATGGACAAACAGCCGAGAAGTTTGGATTTGAAAAAATATCTTGTATCATGTTTATATATAATATTGAATGGTTCTGGTTTTTTTTGAGAGGTCTGGAAAACACTACTCCAATCTTCTGGTGTTTCTGCTAGAAACTTTTGATTCACAATGGTCATGGATTCAACACATAGATTTTAAATCAGTTTGATACGCTTTGCATTTGAAGCAATTGATAAATTAAAAATCATGTAGCATAGAGTATACATCATCACACTATTTGTTGCCAACAGGTTCATCATAGCAATAAAAATAAAAAGTATATCAGTTTTAAATAAATAAAATGATTAGACATTTCAGGTTGTCTTTTTTTGGAAATCCAAGCAGATTACTTCACAAATAAAAGTTTGCTGAGTTTGAAGACATTCAGCTCTCTTCCTCTGATCAAATGTTCTCTCTGTTGTTCTTCTCTGTTAAAATGTTTTCTCTGATGAAGCTAAAGTAATGCATTCAAAGCATTATTGTTTTGTAACATATTTTCAGTAGCATTCAGACAATTTATTGACTCTACTTTTTGCTTCATTAGGTCACAAAATTACAAGGTACACCAAATGGTTAAAAACAATATAATTGAAATAAATAAAGACATTATTTGTGTTATTATACAAAAAGCTATAAATGAAAAACATGTCTTATCGTATATAAAGATCCATATGTATATATATTAGGGGCTATTCTAGACAGTTTTCAACAGCGACAACCGTATTTGGGTTGTCTTTTTTTATTTATTAATTTTTAACGTTTTTTACAGCGAATATTATTTTTTTCGCAAAAAAGAAGATCATTAATTTAGATTAGAAACAAAACAGGACCAAGGATAGAACCTTAAGGTTAGAGATAACCTTCAGTAATTCTGAGAACATTTGCTTGGGGAACACCTCCCTGTCCTTCAAGTTAAACTTGTATAGTAAACCCAAGAAGTTATCGGAAATGAAAAATAGTATTGTAGTTCGAGGATGACTTTAATAAAGTGTTTAGAAAGAAGCAATTTGATAATCTCAAAAACTTTTCCAGATGCACCATATGAAGCAAGCTTTTGGAGAAGACCAGCATGCCAAACTTCGTCAAAGTGTTATATATATATATATATATATATATATATATATATATATATATATATATATATATATATATATATATATATATATATATATATATATATATATATATATATATATAAGGGTGCCTTTACCGCTCTTTAGATAAAAAATCAGAACCCAGTTTTTTTCTTGTGCTGTGGTTATCTTTTGTGATTAATTTAAGTCTAATTTAAGTTTAGTTGTCCAATTATTTTGTTCATGCTCAACTTCATTTTCTATTCAACAGATCCCTAATATTTTTTTAAAAAAATTTCTTAGAAAATAGATCATTAGTATCAAAAATTTATAGAAGTTCATGTTTTTTATTCATGCTTGATATAAAAACTGTAGTTTTTTTGCATTAAAATCTAAAAAAGGATTAACACAAAAGATAACCACAGCACATTAAAAACGCTGAGTTGTGATTTTCTATATAAAGAGGTTTTAAGGCATCTGTATATACATACATATATAGAGAGAAAAAGGATATTTTTAAGTTATTGAGTGTTTTCTTCTTCTTCTTCTTCTTATTAATCAATTATGATTAAGCTCTTCATATAGGGGGCAGAAATAAGTCCTTAGTTGCCCATTTATTTAAAGCTCTGAACCAAATTAGCTGAATAGAAAAAGTTAAATGTTCCTTTTGCCATAAAATTATGTCTATAAAATTGAACTTGAACAACAAAGCATGTCAAAAAATTTTGCAAGTGTCCTAATATAGCGCTATATGAAAATATCTAGATTTTAAAAAAATGCAGATAAAAAAATAATGAATAAATTACATATCATCAGATGAAAGTGATCTGGGAAACTCAGTAAATAATAATTCAATATTTTTAAATTTTCCTTGAAATTAAGTTCAAAATAAGTCTTTTTTTATAAGGGCCTGCCATTGATATATATATTTGACAAATATAACAAGCAATGCAAGACTAAATTACTACACAATACACAAATGCTCAAAGAAATAACCTCGATAGATAGCTTATTTTTTTGAGCATTTGAAGTCTGATATTAATTTGGCATTGTATATTATATTATATACTAACATATTTACATTATCAAATTTAAAATGGTAACTTTCTAGAATAAGAATAGTTTCTATATATATAATGAGAGTATCACAGTTGTTAGGACATACATGACAAATAAACATCTCATACAGTATGCCTAAATATATAACTAACTTATAGCTAATTTAATTATTATTAAAATCAAGTTTAGTTGGTGTTTATACTTATAATTGTGCTTTTAATGATCATATGCTAAAAATATACTAGAATCAAGGAAAACTATTCCAAAATTTAAAAAAAGCAGAAAGCACCAAAAAAAGATTATGAAAGATTGAAGGTTATGTCACAGAAGCTCATTTAGCTAAAGTTTTGAATAAGCAAAGTATTTTTTACCATGTGATTGATCCTATTATTTATCCAGTGCTCATTTTTTTTGCTTAGAAAATGAAAGACAGTACCTATTTTGCATTCAAACTATCTTTAAACATTTAATTTTTTCAAAATAATAATTAAAAACACATGGTAATAGTTATATTTATTTATTGAAAAGAGCTTTAACAAGGAAAATTTAATAAATTGAAGAACTGTAAATAAAATTCTCCTTACATAATTTTACTTTGTTTGATTATTACAATAATTTTCGATTCTTGTCAGCTTTTCAGATGTTTTTGACAGATTTCCAGTTAAACACTTCCTCTGGGATCATCAAGAATAAAGTAAATAAATTACAAATATAAATGACACTTAAATAATAGAAATATAATTTTTTTCAGAATTTAGATGGTTATACTGAAGTTAAAAACAATTTTTCCTTTTACTTGCCTACTTATTGATCAGATTCGATATCATCACAGGAACTGCTGTCAGTTGCTGAGCTATTGTGAAATGATTTGTAAATCTTCACAAGTTTCATTGCCTTATCTGCACCAAGACGATTCCTGATCTTCGACCAGACAAATCCAAAGGTTGAAAACCATCTCTCAATTGAGGCTTAGCTAGCAGGACAGAGAAGAATGTAGAGAAGCTAGAAAGCTGCAGAAATTGGCAGAAACCTCTTTATCCCTGATTTGAAATCTAGTAACCTTTCCTTTCATGATGTTCCACCATTCTGATGGAGAGATAACCATCAGTAATTCTGAGAACATTTGCTTGGGGAACACCTCCCTGTCCTTCAAGTTAAATTGTATAGTAAACCCAAGAAATCAGGGTTCCTGTCCTCTAACCATTGTTCTGCACTATTTTCATTATCATTATCAATGAAGCTTTTGTAATCATCTACATAGCGATGGTCAGTTATATAGTCCAAAATATGAAAGGGTTGTACAGCATCTTGAAATCTCTTCTTTATTGCATCATAGTATATGGATAGCTCTTCATCCTTTATCAATGAATATTAGATATGAACTGCGTCAGAGAGATGACAAGAATCACTCTGCATCTTGTCTAAGGCAATCCCCAATTTTTTCATTTGACTAAGAAGACGACTTGCCTCACATTTGATGGCTATATTCTTAATTATTCTTCCAATATTGGCTGGAAAATCTTCTATCTTCTCTCCATAGATCTCCACGTAGAAGTTATAATTTTTCTGGTATGTCTCAATGCAGGCAACTTGAGAGTTCCAGCATTTTTCATTTGGCAGCTGAGGCATATATCCACCTTTTTCCTTTAACAAACCATGAGCCATATGCACATTTCTAAAATATTTCTGAACTTCCACAACCTGTTTTAGAATTGTTGAAAAAGAATTGCAAATGTCTTTCTGTAGCAAATTCATATAGTGTGCATTACAGCCATATGTTAACATATCAGGATACTCTTGTTTGATCAGCTCTTTCATTTTCTTCATCTTAGCTTCATTGTCAGTGCAGACAGCAAATACAAACTTATTATAATCATTTTTTATGCTAACTATAGCTTCATTGATGATTTTGAAGCAGTATTCTGCAGTTTTTTTTTCTGATCCTGAGTCAACTATGTTGTACAGATAACTCTTTTTTCCATCATAAAATGAGTGAGCAATTATTGGGTCATTCTGAATACTAGACCATTCATCTTGACAAATTACCAACGTGTCTTTGGTTTCCAGTTCGTTCTTTATACCAGCTGACAGATCATCATAGACTTCATTTAAAAGATCTCCACCCAGTTTCTTTTGGCTTGGTGGGACATACCCAGGGCGAAGAAGAGAGCAAAGTTTCTGAAACTCACAATTTTCCACTGAATTAAAAGACATGTTAGAGCTGAAAAACTTGCTTGTCTATGGCATCTTTCTGATCATTTGATGTTCTAACTACAAAGTTATTTAAGTTACTACTTTTAAACCTTTTTGCTGGTGTGGAGCTGGACATAATAGATCCTTCAGAAATTGAAGTATCTGACTCATTTGACAAGAGGCTAATATTGCTCATTGAGCTTCGAGGTCTTGGTTCTTGTTCATCAGTGTCCTTCTTTCTCTCTTTACACTTCTTTAAATGAATATGAACTCTTTCAATTTTTCCACTAATCTTCTCTGAACAATGGTCTCTGAAACACTGAACACTATTTTTGTCCCATTCTATCTCACTGACCTCCTTCCACTCCCATCCTTTCTTCCTTCCACTTCCGAATGGCATTCTTGTGAAGATTTTTTTCTGAAAAATATACATTGCATCGAAATATGCAAGTTAAATATACTTAATGCTACACAAATATTAATACTGTTTGAATAAAAGTTTCTTGAGTAATTTGTAAGATAGAACACAGGCCTGACTTTGATATGGTTGATGAAAGCCACTGAGATCACTGAAAGTATATTGTAAAAAATACTAAAACTATTTTTTCAGAAATATTTCAAAAAATCATGTCTTTTAAAAATTTTGATTCTTATTAAATACTATATTCTGATCATATCCATATCCTCTTTTCAATAATAATTACCTTTTAATTAGTCATAATTATGTTTAAATATTTTCTGAAATAAATAAATCATAGAAAAAAACCAAGCAAAGAGAATCCTTTAAATAAAATATTATTTAAGAAAAACTTGGGTTTTTTTGGGTGGGTTTTTTAATGCCAACTCTGTTACATAAATATAAAATTAGTTTTTCTGGTTTATGTCGGCATTATTTCTAATATATTTTGCAAAAAGTTTAGAAAAAACAAAGAATAATAAAATTAAGAATTTTTTTTTTAGCTTTAAAAAGTCCCTCATTTGATGCATAGTGTTGTCCAAAATTTATATCATGCAATAGGAGGAGGGACTTTGAGTAGCGCTAGTGATTTTGTGATAATTAAGCTTGGATTAAGGGATCGCAAATTGTGATATCTGGAAATGCTTTTGTGTTTAAATTTTCAGTTTTTTAAAAACGTTTAACTTTGTTTTTATCACTAAACTCAGTAGTTATTATGTAATAAAAAATATTATATTGATCTTGAAGTTATGGTATAAAATCTCATTACAAAATCATATTATTACTGTTGTTACTATTATTTTTATTACTATTTAAATTTATTTTTATTTTATTATTATTTAATTATGATTTAAACTTTAAGATTTAATTCTTTTGATAAATCATCAGAAAAATAAGAAAAAGATACGTATACATGCACACATACATATACATGCATACAGTACAATGCAATATTAAAAAACAACCACAAATCACAACAGTCTAAAGGAATTGATTAAATATTTTTAAAGAAATAAAAGAAATCGCAAAATAAGATATAAAATATATAATTTTATATCTCATTAAAATCTTACCTTTTCTTATAAATTTATTTAATGCTCAATACTCTCTAACATAGATATGTATATAAAATAAAAGACAGGAGTTTAAAAACAAAAACTAATTGAGTGTCTTAGTCTAAGAAAGTGTCTTACCAAATATAAACTCTCAATTGATGTATGAGTGCTACTGCTGCTATTCCTATCTAAGTCAGTTGACATAGCTGAGCTGCAGTCTAATTATTAAATAAAAATTAATAACAATGTATTTATTAATATACAACAATAATAGAAAATACACATAAAATGTATATTTTGAAATAAAACATGAGATGTTACTAAAATATTATTTTATAAAGACTTATATAGATGTTTGTATACACAAATAGTTTATAAAATTGTCTCTTTTTAGCAATTAAAATGAATTCAAATGAACCTCCTAAGTATGAAGAAAGTATGATTAATTCTCAACCTCCCCCTAATTATGCTTCAAATTATCCACCACCAATGCAACCTGGATATTATGTTCCACCTGGAAATGTTTACCCACCCCCAGATCAAATGCACACAAAACCAATGCAACAACCAATGTATCCACCAGGTCCAGCAAATAACATTGTAATCCAACCTCAAGTAGCTGCTGCTTATGTTATTGCTTTTAATATGTCTCCTATCAGAATGCAATGTCCTCACTGTCAAGCACAAATTGTAACTTCTATTGAGTATGTATCTGGTTTGTTAGCATGGTTACTTTGTTTGGGAATGTTCTTTTTTGGGTAAGTATTTTGTTAAATTTCTAGTTTACAATATAATTTTCAAAAATATATTTTTCTAATTTAAAATTTACTTTTGAAATGATGCAACATTCTACTCTAAGACTTGAAAAGAGGAACAACTCAAATCCAAGACTTGATATGATAAACTGAAAGTGATTAAAACAAAAAATCAACTTTGACAAAAATTAGGAAACTTAGGTTGTAAAAATTTATGATTTTGATTTCTAAAGAAAATAATGTACATGAATTAATAATAGTTATAACAATCATTTTTAAATTTTCTCACAAGAACTACTCTCTTGAGTCATTTTATTAATGCAAGAAATCAAAATAGTGGTTTCTGATGCTAAGCTCCAATATTCTCAGTTTACTATTTCTTGTATTTATCTCAGAAGTTAGGTTCTAGAGACTTATGGAAAATCTTCAGCAATGTCATTATCGAAGGTGTCTAACATTTGTCTTCAATACATGGAGCTGATCTATTACCACTCCCAAAGATAAGGCAGAACTATTTGCAAAGAACTTTTCCTCTAACTCTACTCTTAAATCTAACGGCCACGCTCTTTGTGTCATTCCAGAGAAACAATTCATTGCTAGACATCTAAATAACGCCTGCTTCTACAACTAAAGTTATTTCTCTTCTAAACTCATCTACTGCTTATGGTTTAGACAACATTCATGTCAGTTTAAAAAAGTCCTCAAATCTTTTTATTAATACTCTCTATAAGTATATAACTAATAAGTGTTTAACTAAAAGTTGTTTTTTGCCTGCTAAGAATTCTGGAAATTGCTTTGATCCAATTAACTACCATCCAATCAGTCTTATCTCTATTATTAAATCAATGTCTTTATTTAATAAACTTCTAATATCTCATCTCGAGTCTAGCAACTTAGACTCTGACAATCATTATGGGTTTTAATTATCTTTTTCTACAGCTGATTTAAACTTAACTGTTAAAAGAGAAAAGGTTCTATTGTGCATTAGTTGGAGGTGGCTACACAAGAGCTAATGGTCTTGACTTATCAAAAGCTTTTGCTAAAGTCTAACATGCTGGTCTTCTCGATCAGCTTGCTTCATATGGTGTATCTGAGAAAGTTTTTGAGATTATTAAATCATTTCTTTCTAACCACTGCATTTAAGTTGTCCTCAAACGCCAAATTTCTTTAATTCCAGTAACTTCTGAGGTACCACGAGGTTCTAACCTTTTCCTGTATTCTTTCTCGTCTATATTAATGATTTTCCTGACAATCTTACACCTAAAGTGGCTCTATTTGCTGACGACACAACTATATACTTCAGTTGTGCTAAAAAGACATTACTTTTTAATTGTTGAGAACAAGCAGCTGCTCTTGAATCTGATTTCTCTTCTGTTACAGCTTGTGGCTCACACTGGCTTGTAAATTTTAACTCAAAAAAAACTCAGTTAATTATTGCAAATAACTATCGTCATATTGTTGATGAATAGCAACTTTGACTGAATTCTTTACTTTATGTCTTCTCAGATTATTATTTATTCCTGGTTCTTCTCAGATTATTATTTATTCCTGGTTCTTCTCAGATTATTATTTATTCCTGATGCTTTTTCTCATTATTTTTTTAAACAATAAAGCTATTTGAATTGTTTATTTATTCAATAATATATTACATTTTTTACTGGTCGCTTAGATAGAAACCAAATATTTTTGCAAGTACATGACATCATGTGCTTGATCTGAACAAAATTGATGCCATTTTGTTCAGATCCAAAACTTAGTATAAACAAAATTGACGCCATTTTATTCAAACCATTCTAGAGATTTCTTGGAATAGCGGATTGTAGCTAATTCAGGCCAAAATATTGTGTGGCATATCATGTATTTTAATAAATAGCAAAAGACGTTTTTCCAACACCTTAACCATCACCTAATTTTGGTGCGCTATAGCTTGTCGCGTTAATTTTTAAAAATTGCAATTGTTAGATAAAGTGAATAAAAATAATATAAGCATAATCAGAACTATTCGTAAATTCATAAAAAGTATAATTAAATCCATAATAAACTAAATGGACCTTACTACAATATAAAAATAATGTTCACATACAGTATATTTCTCAAAGCAAGGTGCAACTCATAATCAAACATCACATTTTGCTCAAAGTAATGTGATTCTTTTCGTATTTTGTTTGATTTGTTATAACAAACTAGACATCTTCTTGTAGCATTAACTTTGTAAACAGTAGCTGGTATCATACTCGGGTAGTGGTTAGACTCTGGTGGATATCTAACACTTAAAGGGAAGTCATTCTTAAACTGTAAGTTTAGGAACAATTTTCCTTTAAGTGTTGGACGTCCACCACATCTCTCAAAAGCAGACTCAACTTTTTGCCGAATTAATATAATCCTCCTCTAAATTCTGATTGTCAACAAAGTGGAGATTTTTAAACTTTTTAATTAGTGAAAGTTTATTTTGAGACATAAGGCATCTAAATCCAGGTATTGCAATTAGTAAATTTTTAGAATAATAGCAATCATGTCTAGTTTTGTGTAATAAGCAATGGTATAATAGCACAGCTAAGTACATTTGAATGTCACTAGATGTTGTGTCTTCCCATTTTGAAATATTAATGTCCTAGAATCCACTTTACCTATATTATATCTACAATCATATCTATCCTACTATCATATATATCTTACTATCATATCTACAAGTTCATTAGTGAAGAAGAGTTGAAAAATCTTCAGTGGGTCATCTGATGTTGCAGACACCTGGATCACTATGAAAGATTTGCCTGCACATACCTGGTACAGGTTTACTTTTAGTCCAGCACAAATGATCAATAGCTATAGTTTTTTTGTTTGTTTTTTTGTAGTCATTCACTGTCTTTTACTAGTTGGAACAACAAAAGAAACAGGCTGGGTAACAACACTTTGATCAATTTCAGCAATTGACTTGTTCATAACATTATCGCTGTCCTCTTCGGTGGAGATATCTGTGCCATCTATCACATCATTCAAGTCACTATCACTAAAATCTAATATTTCATTGTCACTTTTAATAAAATGAACAATATCTTCTGTTTCAGTTTCACATCACTAGCTTTTCTTTTTTACAACTTGCCATTTTAAAATATTGTTAACTAAAATTTAAATTATGAGCTTAAAGTTTTTGTAGAAGAATGTTCAAGATTACATGATTGGTTTCTCTGCTTATGTTTCAGTATTGTAGGTGTTACATTCTTGTGATCTAAGTTTTTTTCCTATCAAATTTTGGGTACATTTGAATTTTCTCCCTACATCTCTGTGACTGACATGGATTTTACTTAATTTTTTTATTAAATTTTTTATTTTTTCCACTTCCAGCTTCTTTTTCAATAGATAAAGTCTGTTTATATCGCCTTTATTTATTGTCTGTTTTATAGAAAACACTGGTCAGTTTTGAAATATCAACTTGTGACTTTGTTTTTTTACTCATTTTAATCCAATAACAACCAATACTTATTATCATTACGATCAAACAACAACATGATAGCTAAAAAATGTTAATGCTAAAAAACTTTGTTTAATTTGTTAAGTCAATAAATAACTCGGGGAACTATTTTTATGTACATAAGATATATTTCTGATAGGTGAAACAAAATATATATATATATATATATATATATATATATATATTTATATATTTAAATTGTATTTTTAGTGCTTGGTTATGTTGCTTTATTCCTTTTTGTATTGATGGTTGTAAAGATGTAAATCACTCGTGTCCAAATTGTATGAAAGTTATTGGAACATTTAAAAGAATGTAATGATCTAAAATTGGAATTTAATTTTCTTTTTTAATTGTTTATTCAATTATAATTTCTTTTATAAATAAGTATTTGTATATAATAATTTTTTTTTGGATTGATTTGATCACTATTTTATGTATTTTAATTTTTTTTTTATTTATCTATATATATATATATATATATATATATATATAATATATATATATATATATATATATATATATATATATAAACTAATTTTTACAAATTCACGCTTTAATAATCTTCTGCGCTTTAGTGCGGCACTATTGTGATTCCACGTACGTGGTACTTGATTTTACATGTGACATCATTTTTCTTATTTATAATTGTTATAGAATAATGTTTAAAAAAAAATACAAACTGTGTTATTTATTCTTTGTTGCTTTTATTTTATTATTTTTGATTTTTTCAATCCTTTAATTAGTGAAAAATTTCGGCAATTGGTTCAAATATCGGTGATTGGCTTAGTTCATGAACTTAGGGGTCGTCCAAAAAGTACGTACGCTTTTATTTCGACCCTCCCATCCCCCGCGCATTTTTCTATACGCTTTTTTAAGAACTCTCCACCTCCCTAAAAGTACCTACGCATTTAACCTACCTACTCAACATTTTATGATATTTTTTTTAATTTAGTGTTTCCTTACTTTTATAATTGCCCCCCTGCCCCCATCTCATATACGCCATTTACAGACCCCTCTCCCCCATCCGAGCGTACGTACTTTATGGACGAGAACCCCCATGTATTTTTTAATCATAGATAGTAAACTGGAACAGGTATATAAAATATTTAAATCTTTTTCGTTTATCAAACAAAATAATTAATTTATTCATTAGGTTAAATAATTTATTCATTAGGTTTTTCCGAATTTTCTCTTTTAAAAAGATTTTACATGATTTACATCCAACGTGGAAGTGTTCGTGTCGAAATTTAGCATTTCGCAAATTGAATTCTAAAATAAAACTTTTTGGTATCAACGAAATTAGTGCTTTTGGGTGTAGCATTTGCGAAACGAGCGGTTTCGCTAAGCGACATTTTGAATAGAGGTGTAACGGATATGATATCCGGCCAAAATGCCGGATAATCCGGTATCCGGCCGGATATATTATTTATCCGGTCGGATATAGCCGGATATGATATTTTGGTATTCCCACACTCCATGCGTGTCTACATACTTTATGGACGGCTCGTAACTCCAATTAACAAATTTTATGAAGCAACAAGTCTTATATTACATAAGAAAGAAAAAATACATAGAAAACAACAAACAACATTTCAACAAATAACTAATTTCAAATGAGTAAATGCAAATAAAAGAGTTATTCTATTTTCCTACCATTGTGATGAATAAATAAAAGCATTTCTCCTGTTTTAGGTAATAATCTAGATCTTTTTTTCTCATAGATGTTACCATATTCTGAGATCATTCTTTCTGAAAATACGGATGATGCTGGAGTGCATAGGTGTTTTAAAGCAATTTCTTTTAATAGAGGAAATTGTTCTTCTTGCATCCAAGCCTTCAATGAACAGCATTTTCTGTCTACCAGTGGTTCAGAAATAAATTTTTTTATTTCTTTTCTAATCAAAATCTCATTCGATTTTTTTTCTACTTTTCCTTTTTTGGAAGGTATCGTTTTTTCAGATGTTGCATTTATAATCTCTTTAAAACACGATTCAAGTGAGTCTTCTTCTTTTTCAGTATTTACTGAAAACTTTAATTGTGGTGATTCATTTACATGAAAATCTACTTCTTCTGAACAAACTATTGTTTTTTCAAAGGATAAAACATCATTTATTAACAAATACTCAGCCTGTTTTTTGGTATCATCATCATAAAAAGAAAACTTATATCTTGGATCTACTGATGTAGCCATAACATAGCATCTATTTTTCGTGATGTGCAAAGACTTTACATCGTTTGCTTCTGCAAAAAATCGATTTTTTAAAGAAGTTTTAAGTTGACCCTGAGTTTTTTGAATACTTAAATCAACTTGACATTTGGACATATATTTATTTAATGTGCATATATTTGGAATAACAGAAGACAAAGTTGTTATTTCTGAACTCATTTCCTGAGTTAATTGGAAAAAAGGTTTTAGCAGTTTAATAATGCTTGATATAAGTGTCCATTCAAAATTAGAAAAAGTCATTAAGTCAGAACGTTCTGTTAAGTATAGTTGAACTGGAATTTTTAATTTGTTTAATCTTTCAAGCATCAAATAAGTGCTGTTCCATCTTGTTGGGACATCTTGAACAAGACAAAGATTGTCAAGATTTTGTTGTTGCTGAATTTTCTTAAAATTGCTACATGCTAGGGACGAATGATTGAAATGAGTTGCAAGTCGACGACATTTTGCAAGGACATCAATTACAATATTTTCACTCATGATTGAATCTGAAACATCTAATTGAAGTAAATGAATGGTACAATGGATTGATGGAATTTCGGCTAGATTACTCCCTTTAACCATATTGCTAGCACCATCTCTTACAAGAAGGTGTCGTCTTTCAACTTGAATTTTCCAGCTATCCCACATACTTTCTAACTTTTCAGATATGTATACTCCTGTATGGCTTTCAGAAAAATGAGAAGCATGTAATACCACATCAATTCTGTTAAAATCTTTATCAATACAGTGGCCTGACAATGAAATAAATGATTCGTGAGATATCGGACATGTCCATATATCTAATGCAAAGCTTATGTGGTTTGCTTTTTTTAACTTAATAGAAATTTTATTCTTTAATTCCATGTAAAGTTGAGGAGTTATTGTTTGGGAAAAATATATTATATATGGTAAGAAATATCTAGGTTCTAGATGATTTATTAAATTATTGAAACCTGTATCTTCAACTATAGTAAACGGCTGGTTGTCTAAGGCCATCATTAATCCAATTTTACGATGAATAGCTTGGGATCTAGAATCATTAATGTTCCATACTTTTTTTGACTTTAAATACTCATCTATTGAATCTGCTTAGAAGTTTCACAAGCGATTTCCTCACTTTCTGTTGTACCAGTTGAGAAAACTACCGGTGTGCGCTGAGCTGTTCTTTTCTGTTCACTTTTATTTCTCTGTTTACGATATTTTTTTGGATGATTTATTTTAATATGGTTCTGCAGAGGTGTCGTACTAAAACACTTTTGCCCAGCCTCCTTAGTTCCACGTTTAATTGTTTTTTTACAGATATTACAGGTTGCATACGCATCACTTGCGTCATTTATTTTATATAATGACCAGATAAAGCTCCTCATTATTAAATTTTCCTGAAATATAAAACTATACGTATTCACAATTGATATTATATATTTAACTATAATACACACATTTGATACCAAAATATTTGCTGGTATAGAATCTATAATAATAAATGATAATTTCGATATAACGTTATTATCTATACTATAGATAATAACGTTATATAGTATATACTATTCTTTTATTACAGAACAAATAGAACGTTAGTTTAAAAATAATGAATGAAAACTTCTTGCAAAACTCAATTTGAAGATAATAAAATGTAATAAAAATTTGTTGTTTCGAAAAATGATTTCAAAATATTCATTCAAAGAAACGTTTTAATTTCAAAATTCCAATTATGTAGAAGTATAAATTCCTCGAAATTCTTTTATGCATTTAAGAAATTCAGTGTAATACTTTTACTATTTTTGCAAATGTAGCAAAGTATGTATTTTATTCAAAGAAACATACTTTGATACATTTGCATTTAACAAGTTTTTTTTTTCTTATCTGCAATGTATATATAATATATATACCTTTATATATTTTATATATATATATATATATATATATATATATATATATATATATATATATATTATATATATATATGTATATTTATATATATGTATGTATATATATATATATATATATATATATATATATATATATATATATATATATATATATATATATATGTATTTTATATATATATGTATGTATATATATATATATTTATACATATTTATATGTATATATATGCGTGTATATATATATATATATATATATATATACACACACACATATATATACATATATATATATAAATATATATATATATATATAAATATAAATATATATATATATATTTATATATTTATATATATATATATAAAAATATATATATATATATTTATATATATATATATATATATATATAAATATATAAATATATATATTTATTTATATATATATATATGTATATTTGTATATATATATATGTATATATATGTGTGTATATATATATATATATATATATATATATATATATATATATGTATTTTATATATATATGTATGTATATATATATATTTATATATATTTATGTGTATATATATGCGTGTATATATATATATATATATATATATATATATATTATATATACATATATTATATATATATATATTATATATATATATATATATATATATATATATATATATATATATATATATATATATATACACACACATATATATATATATATTTATACACACACATATATATACATATATATATATATAAATATATATATTTATATATTTATATATATATATATATATATATATATATATATATATATATATATATATATATATATATATATATATATATATATATATATATATATATATATATATATATATATATATATATATATATATATATATACATAATATGAAAGTATGTATATGACAGCTAAAAATATTAGAAATTTAGCTTAAAAAGTTTAGATAATAATAATTCAATGAAACAATAAAAGGGACATAATTTCCGGAAGGCTAGATTAGACCCGCAACTGTAATAACATATATTAAAAAAGTTGGGTGCCCCTGCTGAGTCCCAATTTTAGAGGGCCGGGGAAAGCTGCACCCTTTAATCTGTCATTGAGTATGCCTATTGTCACTCTAAATGATATTGTATACAAAATAACTCACTAAAAATGAATCCTTTTACTCAATTCTATTCTGATTAGGCAAATAATGATATTCAATATCAGCATAATACCGGCATATCCGGCATATCCGGCCGGATATTTTGGGAGCTTGGCGAAAAGACTATTTTGTCTGTAACACCACGTTGAGTTCGTTCTGTAAGACCAGATTGTTCTGCAAGACCACATTCTATTTGTTTGACTAGATCACATAAGGATTCTTCACAAAAAGAAACAATGTGGGCTAACATGATGTTTTCCATATTATGGGTAAGGTGTATTTATAATCTTCTTAAAACTCTATTAGATAATTGTCTTTCAATCAATAGTCTTTCAATCTAGCAAAAGAATGCCTGACATTGGGACTAAGGAAATTACAGTTATAGTAGTCCATCTTTAAATTTTTTAAACATGTAATAAAAGTATTAGCTGTTGACAACCATTTAGAATGCCGCCTCTAGATCTCCATTTAGAAACCGTTTAGAAATGCTTTCTCTAGATCTCCATTTAGAAACCATTTAGAAATGCCACCTCTAGATCTCTAAGATTATTCAATATCTTTCTCAACTTTACAAAAAATACATGGAAAGAAATAAAAGAATTATTAACATCAAACCCTCCGCACCAATTGTCTTGCATTCTCAATCCTAATTGTAACACTATCTTAGACAGTATGGCTGTTTCTAACACTTCCAACAACTACTATGAAACACCCACCAAAAAGTAAAATAATTTCTTCTAAAAGATATCTTCTAAAAGTATCATCTCTGACTATATAAAAAGTTCTAATTCTTTCTTTTTTAATCTAACGGCTGAAAATGTGGTGTCTGATTTAGTAAAAAATACTTTACCAAATGGTGAAAGTTCATGTCCAGATTGTATCCCCACACACATTTTTAACTTTACTTCTCATGTTATTTGTGAGCCTCTCTGTATCATATTGAATAATTCTTTTAATAAACCGGATCACACAGTTTGAGTATTTTTCATAGGAAGTAAAGGATGTCAGAATGATAAAAGATATCAAATATTCCAGATGTTTTAAGATAGCCAAAGTAATTCCTATCCATAAAAAAAGTTTTTTAATCGACCACACAAATTATCAACCAATTTTACTACTATCTAACATTAGCAAAATATTTGAAAAAACCATGCACAACATATTTTATAGCTTTCTTTACAAAAATAAATGTCTCTACAAACATCAGAATAGATTTCGTAGCAAACACTCCACAACTCATGCACTTATTAGAAGAACTGAAATTATAAGAAAAGCTCTTGACAAAATATTTTTTGCATGTGGAGTGTTTCTTGAGAAAGCCTTTGATTCTGTTGATTACTACATCCTCCAAAGTAAATTGAAACACAATGGTGTTCGTGGTATTGCACTCCAATGATTTTTATCATATCTTCTTAATAGATCGCAATTTGTCTCCATCAATGATGCCAATTCTTTGTCAATAAAATTCTCCACATTTTAGCCCAAGTTTTGTATTGGCACCATTGCTTTTCCTTATTTTTATAAATGATCTTAATATCTTTCTAAAATTTTCAACGGCTTACCATTTTGTTGACAACACTGACTTACTTATAACAAACAAATTATAAAAAAAATTAATAAACATGATTTATCCAATCTACTTTAATGGATGCGCTCTATCAAACTAACTCTTAATACCAGCAAAAATGAACTTATCACTTTCAAATCAAGTCAATCTAAAATGTATTAAAACCTAAACTTTTGACTAAATGGTTAAAAAAAATCTTTTCCTTAGTTTCATTAAAGTATCCTAAAATAAAAACTGATTCAAATATATTATTTTCCTCTCAATGTTAATTATGAAACATTACTCAAATATAATATGCAATTTTTGGATCACTTCTTAGATACGCTTGTCAGGTTTCAAAGCATCAGGACAAAGAAAAAACTGTCTCTTTCACCCCCTCGTCCTCTGGCCGCCAAGAGGAGGGGGGTGAAAGAGACAGTTTTTCCCGGGCGGCAGATATCCAAGGGGCGTCAAATGAATAGAAGGTACCTAAAAAAATATATAAGGTACCTATAGTATAGGGAAGTTTTGATAAATAAGGGCGCCAATCAGAGTAGCTGTTCTAGGCGGCGTGACGGCTCTCAGCGGCCCTGATTGTTGTTACTGTGGGTTGCATAAATATAGAGTTTTTTTAAAATTTAAAGCAAACAAAAAAGTTAATAAATTAAGTTGTTTTAAATTTTATTAACAGTGGTTTTATAAACAAAATAAAAAAAAAGTTTTTTAAAAAAAAAATTAGTTACTTTTATGAGAAATAAATACAACTGTTAAAAAAATAAAAATGAAAAAAACAGAGCAAAAATATAGAGTCAGGGTGCATTTAAGTATTTTGTATGCGCACCACGAACTTTCACATATGCACGAACACGTCTAGGCATAGATTAAACTAGTCGGATGCATAATTTTATTGGAAATTCTTTCTAAAGCTTAAGTCGTTAAGTTTTAGTTGACTCTATATTTTTGCTACATTAGAAATACAGATATGTTCTAATAATTACTCAAGTCTGGTTAACCTAACGAGTTCCAATTATATATCATTCGATAGAGAACCAATTAATTAAGATATTTAATACGCTTTTAATCGTAATAATTAGTTGGTTTTAAAGATTGTGAACAAAACGAAAAACTAACACAAAAAAAGTAGTGACTCTATATTTATGCAACCCACTGCATTATTATTACCAATATAATCATTATTAATGTCATTACTATATCTAATAGTGTTATTGTTATTATTATAATTCTTTTCGTTAAATGTGATTGCTATTATTATTTCATTTGTTGGCCAAAAGGTTATTTTATTATTATTTAGCAGGTGTTTACCTAAGATAGGCACTCGAATTATTAGTATATAACCAAGAAATGTAAAAACTTTTATTTCAGAATATATATTGTTATTGTTGTTATTGTTGTTACATCTCACTCCGTCAAACCCAGACAGCTATTGAATAAAGTTTGGCCAAAGAGTTAAAACTAAGTTGCTGAGGACATCCATTAATGTATGTAATAATAATGAAGGAGCTTTGCTTGTCAATCTAACTTCTGGATCTTCATCAAGATGAATAAGCCTTTTTCGTGAAACATTTTTATACTGCTGTACTCTTTCTTTACTTTCTCCTGCTGCTTGAAACTCAGAAAGATGAAGATCAAAGCTTTTGAAAGTTTTTAGAGTTCCGACATTTATAGTCTTTTCACTTTCACAATATAAACATGCATGGGTGCCACCATTCCCAGATAAGCCCGTAATCATGTAAACCAACTTCAAATCCCAAGCAATATGAAAACCAAGGCTGTTTAGCTGGATAATATCTAAAACTTATTTTGTATTTTTTTATGTTTCAGGAACATCTTCAGCAAAAGCAATAAACTGTATATGTTACACACCAGATTCCATACATTTGTCTGATCCCCGACATTTACTTCTGTTCTCTATATTATTACTGTTAACCTCAAGTTTATCTGCATCAAAGATATTAACACATGTTTTCAATGAACCTATACCTACATCAAATGAAATTTGTACTATAGTATTAAAAGGATTTAACGCTCTCTCACATATAATGTTCATACAAAAATCTGAAGAATCTTTTACAAAAACTAGGTTTCTATCAGCCTTTTTATCCTCTAATTACATGGATTGAGCACTGAAATAACTTTTTACTGTTAACTCAAGATCTGACAATAACTTCTTCACTTCTGACTAAAAAACTCTCTTTCCTGTGGCTTTGTTTAGAATAGACATCTAGTTTTCTAGTTCCTCTGTTTAAAAGATCAAGATTTATTTAAAGTTGCTTGAATGTTTTAAAAGAGACTTACTAAATTTCATATTTGTCTACTTTGTTTTCAAAACTACCAACTCTTATTATCACAGGTTTTCCACACGTGGTTAAATAAAATCAATCGAATTTACTTGTTCAATGTTCATTTTTTTCTTGTTTACGGAAGAAGCCACCTGTTCTGCACTAATCAAACCTTGCTACTATGCCAATTATGTGAGACTTTTTACAGCAGTTGATTTGCAACATTTGTGCTCTAAGCCAGAACTAAAATATATATCTTTGATGATAATTTGAGTATACCAATATCATGTTATAAATATAATTCTCTGTTTATATTTTCTATTAATAATAGACATTTAGACCAGGTTTTTAACGTATTTTTTGGAGAGGTAGAAAAACTCTGATCAATCTCAATTGCAATAATGTCAGACTTGCGCTTCTTGGAAATCGAATCAGTCTAAACAATAACATTTAAGAACTTTAATATACATCTTCATACTTTAGCAGTTGTTTTAAAAATATATTATAACAGATGCAATTAACTTAAACCTAACCTTTTCTATCTTCTGTGTCCATCTGATTGGGGGTTTCTTTTTTTTCTTTTTTTTTGGAAGCATGTACAAATTAGCTTGGCAATTTCCACATATTGAAGAAGGATAGTCTGCAATTTCTTTCATGTATACATACGTCTGTTCCAGATTTTCAATAGTATCTTGAACTGCAATATAAATCTTTTTAGTTTTTTTTCACAGAAAACACAACAAAAACTTCCCTATTTTTATTATTTTGGGTTTTAAAGTTTTAAGTTATCATTTGGTTTTTTTTTTTAAATTTAAAAAGTGTTATCAGTTTCGGCAGAATGAAAATTAGAATGCAAAATGCAAAAAACAGAGAATGCGTACAAAAAGAAGTTTTTAATTTTTTAAATGTTATTTTAATACAGATAAATATAAGTAGGTACACGATTTGCTAAATAACTATTATAATGTCGTTCAAGCGTTGATAAATAAGCCTATTATATGTTTTTGTTTTGTTTTTGTTATTGTTGTTTTTGAATTATTTAGAGTTTTTTGAGTTATTAGAGTTTACATTTACTGGTTTCAGAACAAAGTTAGTTTTATGCATAGTTTCAGATGTTTTAGGGTTAATAATAATTCATAAAATTGTTAGTGTTTAAAATGAGATCTTATAATAACGTTTTTAGAGTATTTAAGTTATTATATTTTTTCAGTTGAGTATTTTTAAATATTAATTTGTTATATTTTTTTTTTTTTTTTTTTGTAATTCACCTCCCCAAGGCCGAGAAGGCCACTACAGATGAGGAGGCTACTTGTGGTTATAACCCTCTCTCAACTCTATAACTCCGAAACACAAACCTTGACGAACAAGGCCGCTGCGCAGAGAAACAAGTTGAAACAAATATAGACAAGGACCACAGTACGAAAAGGAAAAGCGCGAGAGATTAGTTTTTTTAAAAGGTAAGTTGAAGTTTCCCGTTCCTCTGGTATGGTATCTATTTTTGCTACTTTTAAAGAAATTCTTTGAAATGTGAGAAGAAACAAGTCCAGGTTTATATTTGAGCATAAATAATAAATTTTGAAATATATTGATTTGATATACATTTAATGCAAATTTTTTAAAAGTGGCTCAGCATGGGAGAGTCTATCCTTATTAAAAACTGTTCATGCAGCATGTTTTTGTTTTCTATACAGTGTGGTTAGTTTGGACTTATGAGTACTCGCCCATGCAATATTAGTGTATATGTAGTAGCTTTGTATGAACGAGAAGTATAGAAACTTTAAATTATCAGGAGACAGTATAGAACTAGCTTTGTAAAGGATACCAATGTTTTTTGATATTTTGGTATTTGATATATCTATATGTGATTTCCATGAGATCTTCTCATCAATAAGTATCTCTAGAAATTTAGTTGCTTGGGTTCTCTCTATTTCTTTAGAATCTATATTTAAGTTATACCTATATTTAGGTAGTTTATATAGAACGTAAGTGGGAGGTATTTTTTAAGATTAGAATGAAAAAGAGTGTATTTGGTTTTTTCTGTGTTTAGCGATAATTTGTTAGATTTTAGCCAACTGTTTAGTTTTTCAGTATTTGTAGTTTCATAAAGTTCTGTAATTGATGAGGATGCATACAATAAATTAGTGTTGTCTGCAAACATTACGACATCCAATCTACTTGAGGCTTTAGGAAGATCGTTTATGTATATTAAAAACAAAAGAGGTGCAAGAATGGAACCTTGGGGACATCGCATTTAATTTTGAGTAATTTTGAAATTTTTTTTTCATGAGCAATAACGCATTGTTTTCTGTCTAGTAAAAATTTTTTGAATCAGTTTACTGCAACACCTTTTGTCCCATATTTTTTCATTTTCCTTATTAAGATAGTATGATCTACTGTGTCAAACGCCTTATATAAATCAACAAAGACTCCAAGGTTCGAATGTTGCTTTTGGAAGCCAAGCTGTTTTCCATTTAGAGTTTTGTTATTTATTAGATATTTATACAGTTTATTATATATTACTCTTTCCAAAAGTTTTGAAATTACAGCAAGAACTGAGATATGTCTGTAGTAATTTAGTGTAAATGAATCCCCTGTGTTTTATATTGGTATTACCTTAGCTTTTTTTAATTTATTCGGAACAGATCCTGTAATAATTGAAGATTTAAATATTTCATAGATTAGTTGTTTTATCACCGGAAACAAATTTACAATTATATAGCTACAAATGTTGTTTATCATAGGAGCCTTATTTGTCGTAAGCGAGTTTTTTACAATTTTCTAGTTCTTCATGGCTTAGTCCAGAGAAAATATTTAGACAGAAATGTTAGTTTGTGGTATAGTTTTCAAAGGAGATATCAGGGCATTAAATTTTAGAAGCCATGTTAGGGCCTAGGTTTGCAAAAAAACTGTTGAAGTTTTCAACGATAGAAATTTTGTCGATATATTCAGTTTTGTTAACGATAATTTTATCGGGTAAATTATTTGATTTTGTATGGTTTTTACCTATTATTTCTTTCCATATGTTCCAGGTTTTTTTAATATCACTTTTGCTATTTTGTAGTTGTTTTGAATAATATATATTTTTTTGAATTCTTTCTAATTTTTTCAAATAGATTTTTATATTCCTTGTATATGGTTAAGTTAGTTTCATTTCTGTTTTTTAAATACTTAATATCGAGTTTTTGCTTTGTTTTTGATGATTTTCTTATCCTGTTAGTTATCCATAGGCAGTTTAATTATTTTAGCTTTATTTCTTTCTCTTCAATAGGGGAATGTTTATTGTAGCGATCTAGAAAAATATTTATAAATAAATTGTATGGGGAGTTTGTGTGTCCAAGGTATAAGAAAGAGTCCAACAACATCCCATAAGTTGCAAGTCTCTGTACCTTGCCAGAATCATGGCGCATGTTTTTTTCTGAAGAAAGTAAAGAGAGGGGAACGTAAACAAATTTTTTAAATATATTTGAAAATTTTCAAAGTTAAATTGGGGCTTGCCCCTAAACGTCTGTTGTTTACCGTTAACAAAGTTTTGTAAAACTACAAACTTTGCAAATGGTAAACCTTTTTTTTAGGAGAAAAAAAAATTATTAGTTAAATGATTTCAATACTTTTGGAGCAATTTAGATTTGTTTTTATGTGTTGAAAATATTTTCGGCAAAAACTCGTATGGCAACCCCTCTCCACTTGAAACCAAATCGCGCCTTTCAAAGTGTATTCATTAATACTCCAACAATGACAAATGAACTACATATGGAAGAGTACATCCATTCTTAAGAGAGAAATAGATGATATCATGTTTTTCTAACAATAGTTAGAAAAACATGATGTCGTCTATTTCTGTATTAAGAATGGATGTAAAGAATGTATTTTGTAGAGGATAGACTATAGTCTATCCTCTACAAAATCGACTTGACTTTTCGTTGTACATCTGCTAAGAAAGAGAAAAGTTTCAGCAGACTAAAGATTATCAAAAACTATCTGTGATCAACAATGATCAAACGATGCCTTTTTGAATTGACGTTAATTTCAATCAAATGTGAACTTGCTATAAGCATTGACTTTGAAGGCGGACAAAGACGTCTATAAGACAACGCTTTATAGACGTCACAAGTCCGTATGGTGTTCTTAAGACGTTCAACAAACGTTCCGTACCCGGTGGAAATGAAACCTTGCAGAAAAAAAAACAAGCAGGAAAGTTAATTTTTTTTCTTAAAGCTTGTGTTCATTATAATGTATAATGTAAATATATTTTTAAATAACTAAACCATTGCAATAATATTAAATGTTTCTTTTTTTTTAACGAGTGTTGTTAACCAAAGTAAACTTAGCAAACTCAAACTTTAGTGTCATAGACGTACTCAGTAATTATAATTAGAAACAGAAAAGCATAGATAAAAAATATTTATCTCAAGTGTGATCCTTATTTAAAAAAATGTTTCTAGGGGTTGTGTTACCCCGACGACGCCAAACCTCAATCGACGCTAAACCTACATCCTGATTATTTGTCAAACCTTATTTTTCAAAAACCTTACTTTTTTAAGTAGGTTAACCATGACCGGCAAGAGTTCGTTTTGGTAGGTCAAAATAGCAAGTTTAGGATGGTTGTTTACCATTATTTTCCACGCTGAAACAACTACTTTGCAGATAGAGATAATTTTTTCTATTATTAGAAAAAATGTTGACAACAATTCTTCTAGCGTGCTTCACCCCAGTTTTCTCATGTACGTGAAAAACAAAAATCTGAAAAGAGTCTCAAAAGTGATTTAACAAAGATTCTAAAGCTTGTCGAGCATATAAATTATCTTTATTTTGTCATATGAGTAGTCAATCATATCAAAGGAGGTGAAAACATAATCCAGAAGTGGTAGTGAAGGAATAGTAAAACCACCCCTAGAAACACTTTTTAAAACAGTATTCTCAAGATTGTTTTCATCAACATTAGAACAACATATAAATATTTTGAAAAATGTACAAAGGCATTTTTTTAGTTTCTTTACAATATATCCAACGACGTGTGGCCCTACTTTTTGATGCGTGTGTCATGTTTTTGGTCTATGCTTTCAAAACTATTAACAAGTGCTTATCAGAGTCTTGTTTTCCAGCCTGCTGGAAGGTGGCATCTGTTATCCCTATTTTCAAAAATTCTGGAGAGCAATCTGATTCGTCTAACAACCGTCCTATTAGTCTTCTTACAATCATAAGAAAAGTTTTGAGTTTTTAATTAACAAACACTTAATCTCTCATCTTGAATCTAATAACTTATTTTCTGATCATCAATATGGATTTTGATCATCTTGTTCTACTGCTGATTTGTTAACGGAAATAACCAATAGGTTATTTCCGTTAACTAAGAAAATTAAGAAAGTCAAAATAGCAAGTAATTAAGAAGTGTTGAAATGCTAACAACCTCTAAAATATTTAAAAATCATTTAAACAAAAAGTTTTGAATAAAAAAATAATAATATAAAGTTTAATAATTAACATTATCACAAGATGAATTTTTAACATCATCACTTAAATTTCATTGGTATAATAAATTTGTTTCTATTTGATTAAATCTACTTTAAAAGAAACATTTGAAGTCGGATAAATTCCCTGAACAGTAATAATCGTTTTGATTCATTTTTCAATTGTTCTAATGTAGTCTTATTTTTGTTGACTCTGGGACTTTTTGTTGTCTCTGGGAATTTTTTTCACAGAAAAAGTCCGCAGTATTTAATTGAATAGGAGGTTAACTTTAACTTATACTTGAGAAGAACAAAGTTGTTATCTGAAAATTTTGTTGAATATTTATGATTAATATTATTAAAATAAGTTTGAAAAATTTTCGGGGACAATCCCATTTTTATTTTAAACATAAACAATAAAATTTGGTGTAAATTGAGTCTTAAAGCACCGAGAGCACGTAAAAGTGGTTCGCAAGAAGTATTTCTGTTTGTTCCAAACACTATTCTGCACGTATGTTTTTGTTTGTTGTAGATTTTCTTAAGTTTTGTATAGCCAGTACTAGCCCACACAATAAAAGACAAATAACTGTGAACAAAAACAAAATACAATTTTTTCAGGGATGCTACATTTAGAAAAGGTTTAGCCTTAAACATCATTGTGATATTTTTTGAGAGTGTTGTTTCAATACTATTTATATGTGAATACCACAGTAAATTTTCATCCAGTTTTACTCCTAAAAAGTTTATGTATGCTTTAATATAAGTATTTTTAGTTATAAGGTTTGTAATTTTAAAGGAATGTTTTCTGATTTATTTACTTTATGGAAAAGTATATATTTGGTTTTATCCACTTTTAATGAAAGTTTGTTACTTACGAACCATTCATTAGCTTTACTGTTCACTAACTATTTTAAAAAGTGTTTTAATATCTCTGTGAGAACAAAAAGCTTGGAATCATCAACAAACAAAATTAGGTCTTAAAGATTTGTTGCCAAGTATAAGTCATTTATATACAATAGAAACAAGAATAGTCCTAAAATGGAGCCCTGAGGAACCCCGCAAATTATGGAATATATGGTATTGTGTTATTCTGATCATAATATAAAAGTTGCTTTTGGTTTGTCAAATACCCTTTGAACCAAAGTAAGTATTTATTTTTCACTCCGTAGTTTTCAGGTTTTTTATAAGTATATTGTGGTTTACGATATCAAAAGCTTTTGACAGTTTAATGAAAACTCCTAATGTAAAACAGCCATTATCAAAGGCGTTAGATATTTGATTAGAAAGTTCAACTATTGCATGTTCAGTGGAGTTTTTTTTTTAAAACTTAATTGCTTGCAATACAACATGTTGTTCTCAGTTAGATAATTATATAACCTATTATACATTATTCTATCTAGCAATTTTGAAAAGTAAGGTAGTATAGATATAGGCCTGTAGTTTAAAATATTTGACTTATCTCCAGATTTAAAAATTGGTGTTGTACGGGCAATTTTTAGTTTGTCAGGAACAATACTTGTTTTAAAGGAAAGATCAAAAACATAAAATAAAAAATAATATCAAATAATAATATTCAATAATATCAAATACTGATTTGACAAAATCAATACTAATTTCATAAAACATTCACTTTATTTTACTCTTGAGACTGTTAAATGCAGCTCTCAGCTCGCTAAGTTTTAAACTATCTGGCAACCAAAAAAGTTCGTGCGGTTTTGCAGATCCATAAATAAATACACATAAAAACAGTTTTAATAAGGTTTATTCTGAAAAATAGTCTCCTTCAGCAAGAATAACTTTCTCCCATTGCGAAACAAGCTGGTATATTCCATTTTTATAAAAGTCTTGAGTTTGGTAGCTAAAAAATTGAATTAACTCATTTTGGAGATTTTCTCTATTTCGAAACTGTTAATTCCTCATATGATTATCCAGGGCCAAAAACAGGTGATAGTCGCTTGGCGCAAGGTCTGGTGAATACGGAGGGTGAGGTAGAATCTCCCATTGTAAACGTGCTAGAGTTTCCCGTGTGATTTTTGCGGTGTGCGGTCTGGCGTTGTCCCGGTGGAATACAACACCTTTTCTGTTTGCCAAAGCTACTTGTTTTTGGTGAAGAGCAACCAAAACTCTGTCCAATTGGGCTGAGTATATTTCAGCAGTAATGGTTTGTCCACTTGGTAGCAACTCATAGTGAACGATACCTGCTGTAGTCCACCATACACACAGTAAAACCTTTTGTTGGTGAATGCTTGGTTTAGGAGTCATCGGTACTGGACCGTTACTGGCTAACCAATGATATGTTCGTTTTTTGTTGCAGTACATAATCCATTTTTCGTCGCACGTCAACATCCGGTCAAAAAGTGGCACTAAATTGTGGCGGGAAAGCAATGAAGAACAAATGGTTAAGCGCTATAGCTTGTTTGTTTTACTCAACTCATAAGGTACCCATTTGCTCAACTTCCAACTTTTCCTAAGTTGGTGCAAATGTAACCGAATAGTTTCATCACTCACATTAAATCTTAAGGCAAGGTCGTGACATGTTTGACTAGAGTCCTGCTAGATTGCCAGCTTGATCTCTTCGTTGTTTACGATGGATGGTCTTCCAGATCTTGGTTCATCTTCAAGGTTTTCATTTCCAGAAGAAAATTTTTAAACCACTTTTGACCCGTCCGCTCTGCTATGGTACCTTCCCCAAAAGCAGCGCATATCTTAAGACAAACTTCTGCAGCTTTTATTCCAAGTTTGAACTCATAAAGTAAACAGGCGCGAATTATTGCATCTGACACAGCCATACTCCACTTAAGACTTTTAAATTTAAAACGCACTAATAAAACTTATGAAACACACTGATTAATTCTCCTTAAAACAAGCTTTAATTTATATGCAAAATCATCCCCCCACCACAACCAGTTTTCTTAATACATTTCTTAGAAATAGGCAATTAGGATAAACCGCACGAACTTTTTTGGTTGCCTGATAGTTTTGTCCATAAGTTTATCATACGTTTTTAAATATGAATCCAAAGGAGTGCAATTAGGTGGGATTTTAGCAGCCAATTTTGGACCAGTATTAACAAAGTAGTTATTTAGTTCTTCAGCTAAAATAGATTTATAATAAACTAATTTTCCATTAACTTAAAAGATTTTTGGCAGAGTATATTTTTTATAATTATCTTTTCCAATTAAATCCTTAATTACATTTCATACTTTTTGTATGTTTCCATTGTGTTATTTTTAATAACTAAGCATAATAAAGCTTTTTTGAGTATCTTTTTGCTTTTTCGAATAAACTTTTGTAATTTTTATAAGTTATTTCATTTATATAAGTTTTTTTTTTTAAATACTTTAGATATGTTATACGTTTTTTTATATATTGTATATGTTATATATTTTTTAAATACTTTATATATGTTATAAATGTTATAATTTTTCTTTCTTTTTTGAAGATTTTAGTAAGCCTATCGACATCCAAGGACTTTGAAGTGATTTGGTAATTATGACTGTTTCTCTTTCTGGGAATGCTACTTCATATTGCTTGCAAAATTGACCAAGAAACAAGTTATAAGCATTGTTAGCATCACATGATTGCAAAATTAAATTCCAGTATACATTAATTTTTAAATAGCTTTTAAAATGCTTTAAAGAGTTTTCATTGATCTGTCGCCGAAATATTGTGGATTTTGTGGCAATATTGTTAATTAAAATGTTATTGGTTGCTAAGAATGTAGGAAAATGATCCAATAAACAAGTCTGAATTATACATGTGTGAAGAGGACTATTATAAAAACTGTTAGTTATGATGTCATCAAGTAAAGTAGAAAATTTTTTTGTAACTCTAATTTTGTTTAGAAATGTTTTAAGATGAAACTTTTTCATGTCACCAGATGGTGGTCTATAAATACTATTTATAATTTTTTCATTTTAGTTTTATTTACTATTTCAATGCATAATGATTCACAACCTGTTTCATTAACACAGAGGTTGTTACGTAAAATATAATTAAGTAAATGGTGGATAAAATACTAACGCCCCCACCTGCACTAAATTCACGTGGTTGGTTAATTGATGTGTAATTAACTAGATTAAATTCATAATTTGTTTCACCACTTTTACACCAAGTTTCCGTCAGACATATAATTTTGCTATTTCTGATAATGTAACTGCCATATTATATAAAAAATGAATTATTTTTTCAAGAAAAATAAATGTAGTATACTAAAATTTTTGCATTCCGGTCTACTCCATAAGCATCCTTCTTACGGTGTATCAGTTAATATCAAGACTATTAAACCCTTCCTTACCAATCGTAGTATTAAATTTGTCCTCGATGGATAGCACTCTTCTTCATTTTCTGTAACTTCAGGGATTCCTCAAGGTTCTCTCCTTGACCCTATACTTTTTTAAATTTAAATTAACGATCTCCCAGAAATTCTCCAAGGTGACATTGTTCGCTAATGATACTACTATTTATTCTTGTTTTGATAAGGAGCCAATACTCTTTGATTGTTAGGAGAGGGTATTTGTAGGGCTTTCAAAGGCTGGTGAACTTTAATTCAAATAAGTCTCAATTTTTTTCAGCTAACTGTTATTGCAATAATCTTGATTTTCCTATATTTATAAATGGTAATGTCCTCAATTAGTCCTCTAACCTTTATCTTCTAGGGTTAACTCTTACTTTCAATTTTTTTGGAAACCATATATTGAATTGATTACAAAATTAGCATCAGCTAAGGTTGAATATCTTTATTGTGTTTAACACTTTCTTACTCCGAATTCTTTTCTTTATCTTTATAAATCTCAAATCTGTTCTTGTATGGAACACTGTTGTCATATCTGGGGTGGATCTTCCGATGATTTTCTTTCTCTTTTAGACAAGGTTCAATAACGCATTGTAAAAATAGTTAGACCAGCTCTTGCAGCCAACCTCTGACCATTGTCACATTGTTGTAATGTTGCTTCTCTTTCTCTTTTCTATAAGCACTAAAATTTATTTTCACTGTAATTTCACTGTTGGTGACTGGAAATCAGTAAGTTGTTAAAATAAAATATTGAGAACTTTTTCGTCAATAACTCAGCCTTAATATTCTTTGATAATATTTCTTCAGTTTTTTCAAGCTACGCTTTAGCAATATTTCCACCATAGAAACTTTGATTCGAAAATCCTTATATGTCAAAAGCCAATAAAAATTTTATAATAACTGTATAATCCAGACAATTAAATATTTTCTTAAAGTCATGCATTGATTGTTTATCAGAGGGATAGGCATAGTCTACAGGGGTGTCCATTAATTAGGTAAACAGTTTTCAGGCAATTTTTACCTCCCAACTTTCCCCCTTGTCAACAACTTGTCAAGTTTTCAAAGACCATCCCTATAAAATGACGTCAACAATTGACTTTCTCCGCCCCCCTCCCCCTTAAGAAAATAATAATATGAAATGGAAAAAAGCAAAACCTTTTAAATAGTAGTAATAGTAGTAATTTACAATTTTAAGGAATAGTATTTAAAAGTAAAATATTTAAAAAAAAAATCAATTCAACTTTTAACTTATGAACATTTTTTAAATATATATAACCATTTAAAATTACAAAGGCTTGCACTTATCAAAAAGTGAATAAAAGTAAATGTTTTTTTTTTCAATATCTTCGCTTCCAACAAGGCTGCAAGCAACCACTATTAAAGTTGGAAGTTACTGGAAGATAAAAGATGAAGTTTATAAAGCAAGATAACTTAAAAGATAGCGAATTATATAAATCAGGAAAACAAGATGAAGAAAGCGAATTCCAAAGAACTGATGTTCGAGGAAAAAAACTAGAGGAATAATTTTTGGACCACTTAGGAACAGTCACAGAAAAAAGATGAGACTTAATTGAACGAAAAGTAACACGAGAATGAGTTCTAGTAAATGGCACAAGAAACGCTAGCTCTTCAGAGCCATGCCCGTTATAGTATTTGTAGAAAAGAGAAAGAGAAGCAAAATTACGACAATGTGATAATGGTTAGAGGTTGGCTGAAAGATAAGTCTAACTAGATTTACAAAATTAATTGCTACATGCAACGCTCTTGATTTAAACTTTTTCCAGTGCCCAATAGAAGGTAAAAAAATTAAATTCACGCAACTTATCGAAGAACTGCAAGTCAATATTATGTCAATTATAAAAACATTGTTCCAGTTATGCAAATAGAAAGAATAAAAAAAAACATTAGAACTTTGATGGAGAAGAATGTTCCGCGATGTTTTTTGAAGTTCTTACTACGATATTGAAATTTTTGAAAAGATCTTCAAAATCTTCTTCCACATAACAGGTTTATATTTCTAAGTTGTTATATTACGATAAATAATTGCAAATTTACACATAGAAACGTTTTTCATATTTTGGAACACTGTTAAATAATATATAAAAAAAACGAATGAACTACAAAAGAGTAAGAAAACCCAATTTACCATGTGAAACATAGTTCTTAATTTCGGAACTGAGAGACTGGTATTGTTACATAAACTATGCACAACATATAATACACAACCACCCATATATTAAAGGTCAGCATTAACCTGATCATTTAAAAGCTAACTGTCTTTTATTAATATCACCCATATAAGTAATATCATCTTTTATCAGGTCAATTGCACAATGATTTGAATGTATGGAGGAACAATGACAATCAGTTTCTTCAATGAATTTAAATAAACTTTGATATAACATAATTATCACCATTTATTATCTACAAATAAGTAAATATTTCATAATATTTGACAATAAGGCTAAACAAATTGGATTAAATCTAAAGTGATTAAGTTTAAAATAATTGTTAAAACAGCAATTTTTAAAGAAAAATTACTGCCAAGTTTATGCCTTATAAAATAATAATTTTGAATATATGAGTACAAATTCTTTTGTAAGTAAAGTTTTTATTTCACCCACCCACAGCATATCTAAAATAATAGGAATATATGAGTACAAATCAGGTCTTCAGATCAGGTTCAGGATCATCCTGTAACTGGTATCATGAAACCCAGTACTACCTGTCCGATTCCCTGCTGTCTTGTAGGGTTTGCTGTTTTTAGGTAAAAGCTAGGATAAACAAACTTGGATTTAAAAATTCCCTGCTTTGGGATTCTTGGGTGAGTAAAGACTAGAGATGGTACCTCGATAAAAATACTCATCTTAGGCAGATGTTAACTGCATCCAGTTATAATTCTCCTGCATTGAAGGTCTTGGTTGAAGTAGAAGGCCTCCAAAGGCAAAGAATTTAGGGGTAAACAGAATAGTTTTGTTGACCAGCCTCGAACCCTTGCTTTATCCTTTAGACTGGCGTAGGTGTAAACCTGTGTTACATTGTTTCCTGCCTAGGATGATAAACGTTGGATTTTCTTGAGTTATAGATTTTTGCTTGTGCCTCCTTGATAACATCTATGCAACTCTTACTGTTATTATCTAATTAGGGTGCAGCTCTAAAACTCAGTGTAATGGTTTTGAGACCAGCTGGTAAGATTTTCCAAACTACCTTGTAGCAGTATTTCAGAATATTATCAGCGCTATGTTTCGCATGGATGGTGTCCTTGTTAAAGCTTTTGGTTCGCATTGTTGAGGCCACATAAAGAGTTACGGCTTAGGGTTAATTAACAGGACCGCATCTGAATATAAAATAAAGAAAGAAAAAAAAACGACAAACACGTTTTTTTTTGAATAAGACAATGCTTTTCCCGCGTGGTTTCCATATATAAACAGTGCTATTTTCAATACTATATAAACCAAATTCATACATACAATTTCTAAAATTATACACGATGTGTTAAATAAATAAAAAACTAAATACACTAAAAACCCAGCCAACACTCTCCATTTGGTTAGTATTAACATCTGCTTGCAATTATTTTTTAAATTTGCATGACTTTCAGGTATGTTATTAAGTAGGCCGTGATTAAAAGTAAACTTTTATTCCCAATAAAGTTTCGATTAGCTGAGAGTTTACTTGGAAAAGTTCAGATAAAGAAAGTATGACTTGATTTCGGTGTAATGTAGAATAAAGCTTTATATTTAGATAGAAATTGAAGGTTTGTAAACTCGACGCATTTATAATTGGCAAACAAATAGCGTTCTCAAGAGAGTTTTGTTAGCATATATATTTTTTAAATACGAAGAATCATTTTAATATATTTTTTTAGAGCAACTTAATGGTTTACATTTTTTTGAAAAACTTTTCCATGTCTTTGACGCAACAAAATGTACAACGACGGGCATGTGCATTAAAAGATTTTATTAAGCATTGGGGTAAGATATTGACCTAATTCTGATGGCAAATATAGCACAAAAAAATGATCTTTATAAATTTAGCTTTATTAGGAAAAATCATTCCGTTTATTAAGTTGTGAAATAATTTCACCGTTATAAATAAAACTCTAAAATAAACTAATACTAAGTAGTAAAGATAAAATAAACGAATTAAAAATTTTTAATTTGAATATTTCGTCTTAATAAAATATTATAAATATGTTTATGTCAAACCTATTTTCAAACTAAGAAAATATTTAATCCAACAGAAAATATTAATACGATGAAGGTTCTTGAAGGCCAAACAAAAAAAAAAAAAACTTCGATATAGTAAAAATTAAGCGAGAGTTCATTTTAATAATAATAACAATAATAGTAATAATATTAATATAAATAATAATATTAATAAAAATATTAAAAACAAAAGAAATGATTAAAACGATAATAAATTTTTGAAACAAGAATAACTTTCGCAAGCTAAAATAAAATATAAAACCAATAAACTTTAAAGGTAAACTGCTCTGTTAACATCAAGTTTTTTTAAGGGTATTGTTAATAAAAGTTAGTTTTAAATGACTGTATCGGCGCATTTGGAACGACAATTGATTAACATTGCTGCTGTCGAAACGGCCGAAAAATCAGCTAAAACTATTGAATCTCAACTACAGAAATAGATTGCTGTAAACGAAATCAAATTGATAAGCCAAAAAAATTGAATAAAAACCAAAGCATTATTCTGATGTTATTGCGGCCAGCTATTAGTACGGATCATGTGTATTAATCGACAAACATCTAATGTAATAGCAACAACAAGAACAAAAAGTCCAAAATGTAAAATGTGAGTCCAAATGGTTGCTGGTAAAGGCTGTTTAACATCAACAATCAGGTTAGCATTCTAAAAGTAAATTTGTTAAGATAAAACATCAAAAAACACATCGCAACTTATAAAACTTGGCGACTATTTTAACTTTAAAGTACTGGTTAAGTTTATTTCTAATTAAATATACTTACATCTTGGTAAAGACCGCTTATTGCTCCTTTTGTTAATGGAGTTCGTAAGCCAGGTGAAATCACTTCAGAATTGTTGACTAAACGACCTTTTATGAAATGTTTTCCAGTTTCATAAATCTCTACTTCGACCAGTTTTCCCATCAAATCAGGTTCAGCTTTAATAAGTACCTTAAAATTTTAATCATACGCGAAAATTATATATATATATATATATATATATATATATATATATATATATATATATATATATATATATATATATATATATATATATATATACATATGTATGTGTATATATGTGTATATATATATATATATATACATATATATTCATACATATATATATATATATATAAATATATATATATATATATGTATGTATGTATATATATATGTATGTATATATATAATCATACTAGCCTGCTTTCTATTTCGAACTATGTTTATCTTTCTCCCTCACTCTGTGTTTGTGTGTATGTATGTATGTATGTGTGTGTGTGCGTGTGTGCATATAAATAAAGTTATTTTAAAACTTTTTATATATACTTCGCTTCTATAAAGACCCCACATAATATATGTTTAAATAATTTTTTTGTGGATAATATTAGGGAGCTGTCTGATGCTTATAGGACTTGAATAAAAAATTATTTTAAGCCACCGCTAAAAATATTTTTTAATCAAAAAAATTTTAAATTTAGTATCATTTTATTATATAAAACACACTTATGGGGTGCCAGCAAATACTTTCAAAAAAAGTTATTTTTAGGGAAATAATATATTATATATAATAGATGCTTAACTTCGATCCGAAAAGTGAAGCTGCGTTTGTATGACACAATGTTGCGGAAGCCATTTCTAATTAAGGCAAAAAACATTTAACTATATATTTTAAAATTTTCAACATTAAAATGGCGAAACGATGTGCTGCGTATAGCTGTTCTAACTAATAGATGAAGGTAAATAACGTTTTATAGATTTCTACTAAAACAAGTAATTGAGCAAAAAGTAGACAATCGAGTTAAAACCTGACATATAATATAAATGGATGGACATATAATATAAAGAATAGATATAATGGATGAATATGAGGGACAAATATAATGGATAGAGTTCATTATTTAAAAGGAATCGATCAAGCGTACGAAAATTGTGGCGCAAACAAAAAATTATAATACAACGGATAGCCTTTACTTTTTTCAAAGTTATCCGTTATATTGGTGTTTTTTAAAAGTGTGTGCTGTGTATGGTTGTTCTAACTTAATGTGCTAGTGAGGTAGTGGTAGAGCGCACATCTCGTAAGTGGAAAGTTCCAAGTTCAATCCCCACCGCGTCCCTGCTAGTACCTCGTTCAACTTGTTTCTCCGCGCAGCGACCTTATTCATTAAGATTCGTGTTTCAGAGTTATAGAGTTGAGAGAGGGTTGTTACCATGATTAAACTAGCCTTCTCAAATGTAGTGGCCTTCATTGCCTTGGGTTAGTGAATTAACATAAAAAAATAATTACAAAAACTGATACATAAAAGGAAATAACATATCTTTTCATAGATTTCTAGTTCTTATACAAGAGTTTTGCAAAAAGTGGACAATCACATTAAAACATAAGAAGTTTACTGCATCAAAGCACTTATTTTTGTACAAATCCTCCTAAATCTGACCTAAAGATTTAAATTGTTCCTTCAATTCAATTGGATAAAACTTGACGAGAAAATATTCAGCTTATTTCCTATCTCATGCTGTAAATAATTCTTTTTCCATTCCCAAAGTTGTCGAGAATGAGTTAATTTTTAAAAAGATCAAAACTGATGAAAGAGTAGATTTTTCTATTTTTGATTATCCTACTCCTTTTTTTTTTTTTTTTTTTCAACACTAGTCTATGTCTGCTACTTCTGTTTTTGTTAATAATAATGCTATTTCTACAGTAATGTCAACAACTAAAGAAAGATTAAAAAAGAAAATAAAGACTTTGTTGGACTTTATCTTTCGATCTTACAAATATCACAAGTTAAAATCCTTAATTCTAAAACATGCTGAAAATAAAAGTTTGCTTACGACTGATGCTTTTAAAGAAACTTTTAAAGAAAATTATTTTGAAAAAAAGTCTTTCATGTATACCACTTGATCTTTTCAAAAATGAATTCTATAATCGAAACATTAAACCTAAAAGTCATCAATACTCAGATGAAATAAAGAAATTTGCATCAAATCTGCATTTATTTTCTTTATTTACTTTCCACTTATAGTTTAATAACTATAATAATAATAATAAATTCTCCATAAATTATAAATTCTCAATAAATTACTCCATTGTTGATAACAACTTTTGATTTGCAGCAGCAAATATAATCCATTAAACTATTAGTTCTAAATGAATGTCTTTTTAAATACATGTTAACCTACAAATATTCTTGAAACAATGTAGATTTACTTATTGCATGCATTCATGGTAAAAATGGTTTTAACAAATTTTGTTAAGTTTTGTTCAATCTTCATGAAAAAGAACTCTCTTTTGTAACTCAATTATTAGATTAAAACATGCTAAATATTAAGTGTTTAAATTAACATTAAAACATAGATAAAATATGTTAAGTGTTAGATTCAAGTTCTGTAGATTCAATATTTTTTTGCAAATGGAACAACAACAGTAGTTCATTTGCATTAGCAGATGTCACTTTAAATAAAAGCTTTTAAGATGTAAATATTGTATTAGAAAGCCCAAACTCAATATATAAAGAAGCCTTTTTGGTTATTTTTCTAATTTTACAATTGTTACAAGAAATATCATGCCAATAAGATTAAAGTTAAACTGATATATACTGTTAATTGAAATTTAATATGATTAGGTCTATTAAGCACAATGTTGTAGAATTAAGCACAATGTTGTAACCTCCAATAAATTTGAAGATCTTCACTCAATCCAACTCATTAAAAAATTTGGTAGCATTTGATTTGAATGTCCATATGTAAACTGAAAGTTTAAAAAAGTCTACACTTCATCTAAGACAATAAACAAATAAACTTATTTTGAAAAATTAAAATTATATATTAGATTTTAAAACAACATATGAGAATCATCAATACTTTTGTAAGATTTTGTGAGCGCTTTTATGATTGTAACAAAACCAGTTAATGTTTTTCTTTAAATATTTGTAACTTTAATAAATTTTTGACAAATTTCTTGCTACTTGAATAACACTATGTTTTTGATTTATATTTTTAACATTTCATTTAAGCTTTTGTTTTTACTGAGAACAAGTCTAAGCTTTGTTTCATCAATAATGATGATGTTGTTTAATTTTTCTAACATAAAGCTTTTTAATTTTGTTTGACTTTTTTTAGATATAAAGTAAATATATTGTGAAGTCTATTTATGTAAAAACATTAGGAGAAAATTTAAAAAAATTATAAAATAATAATTATTTCCTATATTGCTTTCTGATTAGGTAGAGGGATTAAAGTTTAAAATAAAAAAGTTCCAAGTAAAATGACAGAAGCTTTTAAAGCATTTCTTTGAATTATGATATTTTTTAATGAACCTACCTCTTAAAAAAACTTATATATGTAGTTATCAAAACAAATTTTTGAATTTATAATCTTTACTTTAAGTAAACTTTAGAGGCTCTCAACATGCGTTTTAACATTTTTTTTCTCCAGTCGGCAATAGCTTTTGCCTTTATTACAAATGGCCGAACAAATTAGTAAACAAAAAAAGAAGTTTCACTTTTTGCCTAATAAAATCCTGCAAGTTAGTGTGTGTATATGTATGTATGTATGTATGTATGTATGTATGTATGTATGTATGTATGTATGTATATATATATATATATATATATATATACACATATACACACACACACACACACATAAATTGACCAGGCCCTCTCTTTTTAGCCAATATCATTGTTGTTGTTGAATTTAATGCTCATCACACTGAATGGGTTGGTTCTACTGTCATTAACTCTGCGGATCTTAAGGTCCATAACTATTGCTTTTCTCAACTTTTGAGTTTCATATTTCATCTCAAAAATTAGACTTCAGAGGTAAAAAAATCTGATCCATGCTAGAGGGGAGGAGTAGCAGAATTGCCCTTATTATAGACTGGAGAATCTTTAACAGTGTCTATAATGGGCGCAGATCTGTTGTTCCTTCTCTCTTGCATGGTTCAGATTTTGTTACCTCACCTTAAGACAAAGCTGAACTATCTGCCAAGAACTTTTCATCAACCTCATAAATCTATATAAATCTTTAATTTGCCCTTGTATGGAATACTGGTGCCATATCTGTAGCAGGTCTTCAAAGATTACTCTTTCTCTTTTAGACAGGGTGCAAAAATACATTGTAAACATAGTTGGATCTGCTCTTGGAGCTACCCTTCAATGGGCACTGTTCTAAAGAGCCAGCCTCTCTTGTGCCATCTAAAAAAAATCATTCTCATGTTATTTGTCATTCAATTAAGTCTAATCCTTTTACAATGACTGTTCCTGGATGCTCCAAAAATTCTTTTTTGTCGTATTTTTTTAATCGAACATTAGTTCATCGGAACCAACTCCCTTTACCTTGCTTTCCTGATTCATATAATTTACAATCTTTTTAGTTGTCTGTTAACTGTTATCTTGCTTTATAAACTTTATCTTTTCTCTTCCAGTAACCTTCCAATTCTAATAGCGGTTGCTTGCAGTCTTGTTGGAAGTGAAGATATTTTTTTTTTTTTTAAAAAAAACACACTCAAGTACATGTTTTTTATTATTACATTTTAGCTCATGCTTCATATCAATAGAGCAAGATACAAATTTGATTTTTTTAAACCATTTTTTATTTATGTTTAAAGTTAACGATTGGAAGCAATGATAAAAATATCTTTAGTTAGTTCTACCATCAATTTCATATGCTTGTCTTAACAAGAATACTATAATATTTAAATGTGATGATAGTTTATGTTAAAAAAGTTTTAATAAAATTAAACAAATTTTATTGAAAAGCAGCAGTTTCAATAAAGTGCAAACTTTATATTTAAAAAATGGTCTAAGGTCTATTTAAAAAAATGCTCTATGTTCTATTTAAAATGTTCTATTTAATCTAAAATGTCTATTAATCTAAAAATCTATTTAAATGTCTATTTAAAAGTCTATTTAAATGTCATTTAATCTAAAAATCTATTTAAAATGTTCTATTTCATCTAAAATGCTCTATTTAAAAAAATGCTCTTATTGTCTTGTCGACTATTAATTGAGTTTAATTTAACATGTTTGACATGGATGTCTAACATGCTTAATTAAACATCTTTGACATGGATGTCATAAATTATTTTTTTAATTTATCTAGGGAATATCATTCAACTATCATAAACCTTGCCGGTTTTAAAGATAGCAGACATTTTTTTTCAATTGAAAAAAAAAAAAAAAACAAGTAATAAAAACTTTATGAGGTAAAATGAAAAGGGTAAGTATTCAAATCACGGAATTTAATACTTACAAAGCACAACAGGAGCAAATACAAAAAGAGTTTTGATCGAAAAACTCAACAATGATAACAAAAAATTAATAAAAGAGTTGAAGAATTGGAAAATAGTAAATCTGCACCTACATATGCAAGTGCAACATAGGCAGATAAAGTAAAGAAATCTCCTGAACAAATGCTCATAATAAATACAGTGGCAAGCGAAATAAAGGAAAGAGAAAAACAAGATAATATCAGTTTTTGCAGCTTCTAAAAAATAGTTCCTTGACAAATTCAAAGGAAGTATTTTGTAAAAAGGTTACTAATTTAAAATATTTTTAAAATTGAGATAAAAAAATTTTGTAACCAAACTAAATTAGTTATATAACTAACATTGTGATGGAACTTAAAGCTGTGACTATCGGCAAACATTAGCCATATCTATTCTTTAAATGAAGAAAAAATATTAAAAAATAAAAAATACAGAAAAACAAAAACAAAGCAATAGAATGAGTTTTGACATCAAAACAATGCAAACTAAAATAGTCACATGAGAAAAAAAATTGAAGCAGTCACACTTAATTGAAGTCATTTGAAAATGTTTGAATCGAAATGTTAGCACTAATGTCGGAATAAGCTTTTTAACCTTCCTTTTATCAAACCGAGCTTAACAAAATCATTGCATACCAAGCTAATGTAATTTCCAATGATCCTGTTCACACTTTTATCAATAAATTCTACATTGGTATAAGCGAGTTTTATTTTAAATTATGTTAACATATCTAATTTTAAACACTGTTTAAAATTAGATATGCCAACCATATAAAATCATTTATTATTCTTAAGTACAAAAATGACACTGAACTATCAAAAGAAATTTGAAAGCTAAAAGATGTAAATTTAAACTCATTTGTTAAATGGAAATAAGTTAAACAGTGCAAAATATATATATATACAGGGTGGATGCTCGAAATCCGGACTTTTTTGACACAAAATAAAAATTACAATAAAAGTATTAGTTTCAAAGCTATATTTTTGAAATTTTAAACAGTAATGTACACATATAAGAGCTTTCATTTCACTCAATCCAGCGGCCTTTAGCTTTAATGACTTGCTCGATACGCTTCCTAAACCTGGAGCAGGCGTGCTCCACCTCATCGGCCAACATGTTGGCAGCTGCAGTAGTAATTGCTCACTTTAGAGATTCAACAGTGTTGTGACTTGATTTATTGGTCTCACGTTCCAAAGTGCCACAGACATAATAGTCCAATGGATTGAGATCTGGTGAGTTTGGAGGCCAAAAGTGCTTCGACCAGAACATAGGGAGATTCTCTTCAAGCCAACCCTGTACCAAATTGGAGGTATGAGCAGGAGCTGAGTCTTGCTGAAACACATATGGCCTACCATTGGAACACTTGTCCATCCTTAATCAGAAGGTCCAAGTAGACTTCTTTGTTGACATTTTGGCCCTTCAGGAAGAAGTGTGGTGGCATGACATGACCTTTGTTGGAAACAGACATAAAGACATGGACAGAGGCTGGAAATTTTGTCTGACCAATCAGTGGGACATCTTCTGGGTCTTGAGCCAACCATCTGTCATTTCTTCTGTTCACTTTGGCATCCACAGAAGGTGAAAATTTTTTCATCACTGAAAAAACGAAGTTTACCGGCAGCTTCATGTTTTATTGATGCTAAAAGAACGGAACACTTAGACACTCTCTTCTCCTTCATTGAAGCAGACAGCATCTGCCTGACTTTCAGGACATAGGACTTGTACCTAAGGTCATCACAGATTACTCTTCTCATGGTGTAATGAGACATATTCATATCTTTGCTCAGTTTCCTGATGGAGGTGCTGGGGTTTTTGTTGATTGACTTCTGTACTATGCTGATGAAGGCCTTATTCCTGATTGGTTTGTGAGCAGTCTTTTCTTTTCGTTCTACAGACTCTGCACCATCATTAAACCTCTTTGCAATATCATAAACTGTGCTTTTTGGGTAGCCAAACCATTTTATAATCTCTGGGACAGAGTGTCTGGCGCGGAGGGACTCAACCACTGCAACTCTAGGGTCATATTCCTTTGACATGATGTGCTAAATTTGCAATTTTTATTTTTTTTCCCGAGAGTACAATGTTTGTTTTGATTAATGCTTGGATTTTGCAACATAGAATTTAAAAACAATAAAATGCCAGCAAATTTAAAATTGTCCGGATTTCGAGCATCCAACCTGTATATAAATATATATATATATATATATATATATATATATATATATATATATATATGTGTATATATATATATATATATATATATATATATATATATATATGTATATATATATATATGTGGAGGCATAGAAACAAAATTCTTTTTGCTCAACGAGCGATTAACTAATTTTTTACTTCAATTTGTTTTGTTTTGACGCCAAAACTCATTTTATTGCTTCGTTTTTGTTTTTCTGTTATCAACGGTTTTCTCTTGATTTAAAGAATAGATATAGCTGATAATTGTTGATAGGCATAAAACTTATAAGAAAATCTAAGCAAAAAATTTTTATATAAAATTTCCTTTTTTTTAATTATTTTATCTAAAATTTAAAATGAACATTATTACGATTGTTAGAATGATTTTTACACAGAAACACAAAAGAAATAACATTAAAAAAATTCTTACTTGATCATAAGACTTGTTATGTCCTACAAAATGCACTGCATCTTTAGCATTTTCTGTTATTAATATTGTTTGATGTTCCCCTAACTAAAAGTTGCAAAAATTAAAAATGTTATCTATATTGTTATTAACTTAATAAATTTAAAATTAAAATATTAAAATAAATTTCTTTATAAAAATGTACATAATAATATCAAATAGCGTCATTTAAAAAAATTTCTTTTAAAATTATCTACAAGAAATTCAAGACATTTTTAATGTGAAATAAAAATATAGAGAATAATAAAGATTAAGAAATATAACTAATAATATAGATTACTTTTAAATTATTTCTTTCTATATAGATATTAAAAACAATTAAACTATGTATTTATTCATAATATTTCAAAACTATTAGACAAAATTATTAGTATCAAAAACAAAACTATTAGGAATAGGAGGGGGAGGGGGGAGGGGTTTTGCAACAGGAAGGGGGGGGGGGAAGGTTGAACCATATGATACTGCGTTTACGATTTTTTTGGGGTGTTTTTTGCTTGATCTGATCTTTAAGGGAATAGTTTTTGTATTGCTATTTTTTAGTGCTTGTTCATATTCATTTTTAGATTGATTAAATATAACTTCGCTGGAGGAATTTTATGAAAGTCTGTTGGATATTGAAGTAGGTAAGTGTTTGATAATTTGTGGTGGGTGATTAGAAGATGTGATTAGAAGTGTGTGATTAGATTTAGTGTGGATGTATTGAAGATTATCGTTGGGTTTTTTGAGAGGTTTATGGGTGTTTTGAGCTAAATTAAAAGTGACATCAAGGAAGTTAACTGATTTAAGATTTGTTTTTATATCTATTTGAAATCCAACATCCAAAAGTTTAAAGATGTCTGGGATTTAAAAAACAATTTTAACGAAACCCCTATACTAACATGGTCTAATTTCAAGTCTGTACCCCCCTACTCAAATATTTTCAAAAGGTGCTATGTCTTTATGAGAAATTTGCTAAATGTATCGTATCCAAAACCTAAGGAACTGCTAATGAAAAAGGACCAAAAGTGCTGCCACAAAAATAAATTCTTATTAAAAAAATTACAAAGCTTGCTACAAACTAAAAGCTAAAAATAACTATATTATTCTACTCCATATATCTCTAGGCTAACTAATAAATTACTCACATACACAGCTGTTGTAATATATTTCATGTTATATACATTTTTATATCAATTTTTATTTTTTTAATATGTTTGTAATGCACATTATAACATAAACAAATATTTTAAACAACATTAAACGTATAACTATTTTACAACGATTAGCTAACTAAAAACAAGTTAATAATATTATTAACCTAACTACTAATCAATTTCTGTCCCGTAACGATTCAATATATAAACCGTAACGCCCACTTAACAAATCGTAGCAAAATTAAACTTTTACTACTTGCCTGATGATTGTGGTAACACATGAAACTCAGAGTTGCAATATTAAATTATACTATAAATGCTAGCATTTAGCTAGTTCCTGCTACTGTGGGTAACAGTAACATATATACTATATAGCTCTAGCTTATCTATTGAGCACTCTTTTAAGTATACAATATTATACATGATAATATAAAGATATTTTCTTTATTCATCTAAAAGTGAGGCAAAGGTTTGTGCTTCTTCTTTTGAAATGGATGTGCAAAACAAGGCAAGTTAGTTCTTTATTTCTATATGCAATGGGCCCTGGTTTTTAAAATCCTTTATGGTGGACAAGTCAATTCATTGTTCAAAATAAGAGAACACTTTCTAAAACTAAGACAGGTCCTTCTTGTCATCATGCAGCACCATGTTTAATATTTAACAGAACAGTTAGTTATGCTGGTCCTAGCCACAATAATGTTGAAAAGGAGGCAAAGAAAATATTGGAGAAGTTGGTCAAGTACACTGTAAAGCATTTTCATATGGGAAAACCAAAAATACCAGCTATTAGCAGGTCAAGGAATCTAACCGTAAGTTTCAGAGCTGGATCCTGTTTAAGGTAACTGAGATTCCTGTTTAAGAGGTTGAAAAGTGGATCAAGAGCGGTGCTAGTCTGACATTTTACATATTTAAAAATTTTCTGAAGCTGATTAAATGTGTAAATGACTGTGCTGAAAAAAATAGTCGACTGATCAAGGACTGCTGGAGGTTAGAGCCTAGATAAGATGAAATAGGACCTAATGTTGGTCATCATAACGAACTTTAAAATGAACTTATAAAAGAAGCAGCATCAAAAATGTATATAAATTATAAGTATAAGTATATATTATTAAGAGAGTTCCTAAAATCTGTGATGATTTACGTTTAAAGGAAAAACTTCATTTTTTTAAAAAAAAAAAAAAAAATGAAGTTTTACAGATATCACTTTTACACAAATAAAAACGCCTATTTGGTACTTTTATTCTGTTTGCACCCTAGAGAATGAAAAAAAATTAATTGTTACTTTCTTTTTTGGTACAAACTAATTCAGAAGAGCAAAACTAGAGAAGTGCGTGCACATAAATTCTATTAAGTATACAAAAGCTATTAATATCCCAATAGTGGAAAGCTTTTTCAACATACCTGGCAACAGCATACATAACTTGATTAGGCCACTTGAGTTGATCATTGATAACGATGCTGAGGTCAGACTTAATCTCCTCAAGATTGCAGTTGTTGTTGATTATGTGCAAGATTATGTGAATAAAGGGCCTACCCTTTATTAGTAAAAGCAGTGTTAAAGCAGTTGTAAGCACTCTTGCAAATAAAATAACATTGCACTTGTGAAGGTTAATACTCATGCAACACATGTGGGCCTATATAGATGCCCACTAGATGGTCAATGTCCTCTTGATCAGTAGTTAGAGGTGCTTTTTATAACCCTTTAATTTTGTATAATCAGCAAACAGCGTACAAAAGTGATGAGTGAGATCTGACATATTATTGCATAAGATCATGAAGAAGAGTGGCTTTAATACAGAACCAAGCAGAGAAGTAGTCAACTTGTACGACTCTTTCACTGCAACTAGTAAAAGAGGCTGCTATCCAGCTAAAGATGCTTATGTTGAACCCATGCAAGTATAATTTTACAAATAGAAGTGACTAATCTTATCAAAAGCTTTAGCAAAATTCAGAAGAATCATAAAGATTTTTTAGGCAAGATTCAAGCATGTAAGAAATAATATCAAAAGTTTTTACCAGGTTTGTCATGCACAATCTTCCAGGTACAAAACTATGATGATTGCTGTTAAACAGGTTGTGGGCTATCTTATGCTTAAGCACACAGTCATGAATAAGGCGCTCCATTACCTTACAGAAAATAGAAATAAGGTGACATTGGCTTGTTTATAACAAGCAAAAACACACATCAGTAGTGGAAAACTTTGAATATCAGTAAAAAAGGCTGGGCCGATGCAAATCAGAAATTTGGGAAAACATACAAAAGGAATCAATCTGAGGTTTGTGTTTGTCCATTTGAAATTAGGAAGATCATTAGAGTAAGGTCTTTACAATATGCATAGAAAACTGTTTGTTCAGCAAGTTAAAGAAGCTCCATCTCATCTCAGTTCCATCAGATGTTACTACAATGTCACTATTCTTGAGAGCTCAAATAAGATCTTTTCTGTCTATGGCCTCACTAAATAAATCATAAAGAAGCCGAGAGTTAAATGATTTGTATAACTCCATAAACAATTACGAACAAAGAAAAAACCAAAATGGTTTGCAATCAATTTTTCTTGCAATTCAAAATAAAATATGCTATTCTTCCTTTCATCAAAATTACTTTGTTATTTGTCTATTTCATCATTTTTAATCACATACCCTCAATATAAAAAATATAAAAAAATTTATCGGAGGTGACAGGCTAAGAAAAATAAACTTGTTTTTTTGATACTATATATTTAACTTATGTTACATCACTTACATTACCAAACGATTATTATCGTGAATTTTTTGTATCTATTATTAAGAGTTAGATTTTAGAGTCGCGTAAAAAAAGAATTGTAAAAGTATTGAATTAAAGATAATTAACAAGAAAATTTTAAAAAACTGGTGACACTCTTCCTGAGTGATTTTCATAATATTTATGAAAGATATCAAATTAAAAAGTTTTTCCGCAAGAACAAGATTTTATTAATACTTATCAAGTCATTTAAATGAGAAAATCTTTGGTTTGTGGAAGAATGAATTACATAATGAAGTAATTAATTTGTAAACAAAAACCTGACGAAAAAGCAATATATTCATCTATATGTATTTATAAACATAATGTGAATTTCAATCCAAGATGAAATATTTAATTTATAGTGTTTGTCAAGATTTAGGCAGCCCCGCTAAAACTCTGGCTCTGGTTTATTGAACCTGGCCTCAGCCCCGGTCAAATATCAGCCCCAATCATTTCCTAATGACAAGACTCAGCTAAATATAGAAAAAGTTGTCAAGGACACTTTGGAAATGCATCAATGGGATGATCTATCCCACCTGCCATATTCTTCAGATATATCTTTCTATCGCTTGTTCTAGTTGATGTCTCACAACCAAACAGTGCTTTAGTTCTAACAAAAAAAAGGCCAAAAAGTAGGTCAATTTTTGGATTGCCTTTAAAGACAAGACATTTTTTCAACATTGAATCAGTATGCTGTTTGAAAAATAGGGAAATGCTATAGATAATAATGAACAATAATATAAACAAAATAGGGGAGAATGGGCCACAATGACTCACTTTTGTTTTTAACTTTGTAACAATTTTTTTAATACACATCTTTTTTTTAGGCGATTGGTTTAATTCATATAAAAAGTTTATACCTAAAAAACTAAATTTATAAATTGCTAAAATATAACACGTTAACCCCACTCATAGGGTACTTAATATCAGGGCCGTATCAAGCCAATTTTGCGCTTCGGGCAAGAAAAGAAAATTGCGCCCCTTCATCCCCTCCCCCTCCTTAAAAAAAAAAAAGAAGAAAATTAAACGAAAAAAATGATTTATTGATCACAAAATTTATCACATCAAGTTATAAGTAAAATTTGTCATTAAGGTTGCACAAACTTTAGTTCAATGCCACTTTTCTGGCTTTTCTTGAGGCAAATTCACTAACGACATCATCAAAATCAATGTTGTTTGCCACTTCATTTTCAATTGAAATTATAGCCAAACTAGACAAACGTTCTTGGCCAATTGTTGACCTCATATAGTGTTTTATGAGCTTAAGTTTACTGAAACTTCTCTCACACGTAGCAACTGTGACTGGTATGGTGAGGAAGATGCGAATAGCAATTGTTGTGTTGGGATAAGCAACGGTCAAAGAATATTTATGAATGAGCTGCAAAATGTCGATCGGGCTAGATTTTTCAAAGTTGTCCATCATTGCGGCAGCTTGATATTTAAAGCTTGCCATTTCTGACTGGAAATCGGAAGATTCTAAATCTGCCTTGTCAATTTGAGATAAATTTGCAGCTTTTTTCTTGAGTTCATCCACTGAACTTTTAGAGAGTGAATGCCCACTGAGGTAGTCAAAATCAGAGGATACAGCAGACATCAGCCTCAAACTGCCACTCTATTTGGGTAATAATGCTGTCAAACACATAGTTGCACTGAGATCCAAATTCTGTTTCTGCTGTGAGAAGGTGAGAGGCATCTTCAGCTTCATAAAGTGCTATTCGCTTCACTTTGCGCTTCCTCTTAATTGGAAAGCCACCATCAATTCTGCTCTGGTTAGCTTTTTCTGTGGCATCTTTGATAATATTGTCCACCCCAACATCTCAAAAATTCTGAATGAAAGCCTTCAACCATTTCATTTTTTTTACGGCAATGTCAATTGAAATGGTTTTTGACTGAAGCAGTTTGTTTTCCCGGTCAATTAGAGAAAGAATTTGACACCTGAAATCCAACAAACACAAAAAACTGAAATCAATATGAATGAGAAGTTCTTTTGCACTGCTAACTGTGACAGCATTTGTCATGGGATTGTGGATAATGGATTCCAAAACTTGAAGAACATCTTTGATTTGTCTGTGCAATGGTGTAATTGCTTCTTTTTTGGTAGACCATCTTGTGTCACTATTTCCCTTTAATGAGATGGTCAACGTTTTCATCAATTTTTCCCATCTTGACGTGAAGCTTGAAAAAAAGTTAAAGATGGCTTGAACCTTTCCAAAAAACGTAATCATGAGTGGGGAAACCTCAGCAGCATGAACACCAACAAGATTTAAAGTGTGAGCTGCGCATGGAACAAATCTTGCTGACTCATTAAGAGAATGGATGTGAGCTTTGACACCATTGTATTTTCCAGACATATTGGCTCCATTGTCATAGCCTTGGCCCCGGGAATCGGAAATGCTTAGACCATTCTTCTCCAATTTTTCACTTATCTCTGTTGCAAGACCTTTTCCGGTTTTTTGGTGAGATTCAATGAAGTCCACAAAGCTTTCCTTAATTGTGCAGGTTTCATCACTGATGCGGACATACCTGATGATCTGAGTCATCTGCTCTTTGTGGGAGGTATCTGGAGTGCAGTCAAACAGAACAGAGTAGTATTTAGCTTCTTTGATGTTTGACAAAATTTCTTTCCTGACTTTCTGCCCAAGTAACTCAACCAGCTCATTTTGAATTCAAGGAGAAAAGTAGGATGTTGTGGTTTTTTTTGCTTTAACGGACGCAATGTGTTCAGCCACTAAAGGATAATAATGGCTAATCACCTCAATTAAGCTCAGAAAAATGCCACTGTTTTGTTGACCAATGTCTTCTGTTGTTCCCCGAAGGGCAAGATTGTTCTTGGCACAGAAAAAAATTGCATCAACAATCACTTTTAAGATATCTCTCCGCTTTTTCATCTCTCCACTAATAACTCTCTACAGATCAGAATTCAGGGTCTTTCCTTCCTTGAGATTTTTTTTAAGAGTTTTCCGATCAGAATAGCATCTTTGGTGTTCATTGTTGTTTTCATGCTCAGGAATTCTTGGGTTTAGTTTTTTCCAGTCACAAAACCCTTTAGAAATTTCTAATAAATTGTTGGTTTTTGTTGTTAAAAATAACAAACAGCAAAAACAAAATAAAGAATCTTTTTTATTGCTGTACTGCAGCCAAGTGCGAACAGATTTTTTACCATTGGGATAAATTTTTTCATACCATTTTGAGCTAAAGTGTCGCATTCTGTTGTCAAAATCACACAGCGTGTTTGGGAAAAATTCTCTTCTGTCTTGCTCTGACCTATGCTTAATCAAAAAGCATCTTGTTTTGTTCATTTCTTTAGGCCATGTTGCTGGATCCCTATGTTGAAAATTTTCTTCCGAGGCCACTGGAATTTCTGAGATTTCTGAATGAAGTTCATCCTTGTCCATTTCAGCTGGGCCTGAAAGCTAGGCATTTTCATCTTCCCTAGTTGGTTCTAAATCAGTTGTGCAAAATTCTTCTTGACTTTGGCTGATGAAAATCTCCTCTTCAATTAGTTCCAAATGATGATATGAACTCAATTAAAGTCAATTATAGGATCTGTTGAATTGTCATTAATTTCAATGCAAATATCCTCTGAAATAATTTGTTTCTCTACTGAGTTTGTTACCAACCACTTTTTGAAACAGTTTCTCGTCACTTTCTTGGCGCTGTTTTCTTTTCTTCTTAAATTCAGCACCAGATAACTTTTGGGTTCGACTCATAATAGAATTATAATGCTCAAAAGTTATCAAAGGTATATTAGTGTTATAGGGCGCTTTTTTATTCAGTATATGAGCTTTAATATTTAAGAGTTTGTGTCAAGAGGCGGAATTTTAATTAATTTTCTTATCAACAGCAGCGACGCCGTAAAAATTAGTTTCATAAACTGATTATTGTTTTTTTAATTTATTAAAGTTTGCGCCCTCCCAATTTTGGCGCTTCAGGCCGTGGCCCGGCCGGCCCCGCCCTTGGTACGGCTCTGCTTGATATAACACCACTCATAGGGTACCTTGATATACATTATGAGTATCATTAAAAAAAGTAAAAAATATATATAAAAGGTAGAGAAAAGACAGATTAATGGTTTTAACCCAAATAATGCATCCATAGGTCCAAATCACATTTCAGAAGACCAGATAATATATCGTTTATAAATGTCATTTTTAGGCGTCAATTAATTACTTAAATCTATTAAAAAATGAATGTAAATATTAAAAGGAATGGTTTTTAGAATTGTTTATGACACAATTGAGTGCTTTTCTACGGTTTTAGGGTCCCCCACAAATACTGTATTAAGTTACCCCTACTTGTTAATAGAAAACAATCGCTTTATTTTTAACATCAACTTGTTTTTTCAATGATTTTGTTTATTAAAGTAAAAAGCTTATGGATTGTAGTTTACAAAATAATGTCACTTATTGATAGACACATTGAATAAGACACTTTAAAACTTATGAACTTTAAAAACTAATAAATTACTCAATTCAACTTGTTTCTCCACGCAGTGGCCTTGTTCGTCGAGGTTTATGTTTTGGAGTAATAAAGTTGAGAGAGGGTTGTTATCACAAAAGTAGTCTCCTCATTTATAGTGGCCTTCTTGGCCTTGGGGAGACGAATAAAATAAATAAAATAAATATTCTACATAGCTTGTCTATTTCATAGTAATCTATTTATGTATTAACAATGAAAAAACATTAAATATGAAGTTATTTAAACAAATTCAATTCAGTAGTTAAAAAAAATATATCAAAAAATCAAAAACTGTTAACAGTTACTTAATTAAGCTAACATTGTAATATCATTAACTTAATAGATCAAAACAGTAACAAGGAAAAGAGGAGAAATGAGAGAAATAAGAGAACTTAGTAAAAAAGAGATGAACCAGACACAAACAATAAGAAGTAGGGAAGTCTTAAATACTTTTTCTTTAATCGTATTGTCTAAAAGAATACTGTATAACAAGGGAAGTCTTAAATACTTTTTCTTTAATCGTATTGTCTAAAAGAATACTGTATAACAAGTAAAAACTTTTTACAAATGTGGGTAACACTAATGTGCAATGCTAACAATCACTCTTAATGATTTAATGAAGAGCATGCATATTGAAAAAATCTTTCAGCTTTACATCGCACTGGGTGATTTTTTTTTATAATAAGGCCTGATATTGTAAAAGAATTTTGCCAAACAAGATTTAGTAAAAAAGTAAGAAACTAATTTGGTCTAAAATATACTTATTGTGTTAAATATATTTATTATTTTACTGTTTGCAAAAATCTTACCTTTATATTCAAAATATTTTATTCAAAATACTTTGAATAAAAATGAAATCTAAAAGTCAACGAGAAATGTACATGTTTACTGCAAATACAAGTACTGTTTATTTTACTGAATAAATTCAATTTTAAAAATACTGTTGAGAGCAGTATCCTTTAAATTTAGTTAACTATTTACAACCAGTTTTATGTGTATTGCAGTTTAAAAAATATAATTAAACAAAAATAGTAATAAAGCACATTTTAGCTGGTAGTTATAATGTGCTTTATAATAATTATTTTTCATAAAATTTAAAGATCTTATTTCATTGACTTGGAATGAGGTAACCATTCTGGTATGATTCTCAAGATCTTATCCAACTTTTTGAAACACTAATTCAGCCTTTTCTGCAACAAGTTTATCTTGCATTACTTAATGCCTTAAATAACCTTATAACTGACCTTTTGGATTTTCTTTTTTTAAGAGTTATTTAAAGCACATCACTCAAGTTCATTTAATGAACTTGAGTGATGTGCTTTAAATAACTCTTAAAAAATAACTCTTTCAAGCATTAATTATATCAAAGGATGAAAAAATCTTAAAAACTATAAAAATCTTACTTGGTTTTCATATGGAAGATATGATTGAAATATATCTGATATAACACGAGTTCTTCTTTTGACCTTATAACAAAAACACAGCATTATTAATAACAATATTAAATATTGCATACAAAATCACCTTTATACACATTTAATTTTTTTTATTAAAATAATGTGTAACTAATATGTAAAAAGATAATAACCAATCAATTAAATAATACAATAACCAATCAATTAAATAATACAATAACCAATCAATTAAAGTTAAGTGAGACAGCAACTTTATTTTGTTTGAAAAACTACACTTAACATTATAGAGTAATTATAAGTACACAACTATTATATATATATATATCTAATTATATATATATATTTATATATATATATATATATTATATATATAAATATATATATTATATATATAAATATATATATATATATATATAACTATTTTATATATATATATATATATATATATATATATATATATATATATATATATATATATATATATATATATATATATATATATATATATATATATATATATATATATATATATATATATATATATATATATATATTAGGGTGGGCCAAAAATTTTTTCTTCTGATTTTTGATTTGCTTTACTGCGAAAAACATGCCTCAAGGCTATTTAAGGAAAATGCAAAAAAAATGATACAAATATTTTACGTCCGGAGCTAGCCCATTGTACTTGAATATTTGAATAAATACTTGCTTTTTATCATTTTCGTAATAAAGTTCACATTAGAGTATTCCTAAAATGCGTTGCAAAACTGATGTGTTTCTCGCCACAAAACTTGTTTTGATATAATTTTGTTTTGATTATTTGATAATATTAACCAATCTGTCATGGCTGTTTTTAAAAAAATTACTTATAGTTAATTTAACCGCCCGATTTTTGGTCATCCTATAGAACTATCTGTAAATAAACTTCCAACTTATGAAGAAGTTCTTAAGTGTTGTTTTAATGAAAATAACAAACTAACCTTGAAATCAAACAAGCCAGTTAAGTTTTCTTATGTTTCAAATTGTGTCGCACAACAAGTTAAATCAGTGTTTGATAAAGCTTCAATACCCACAATAACGATTTACAGAGTTGTCCAATTAATAAATGGATACCATGACAGTTATCGCAATCTTATGAAATCCTTCAAGCCCGATAAAGAAAAAGGAAAGTTCAAAAAGAGAGTCGAAGATTTAAAAAAAAATCATTGTTATTGTTTGATGTCTCGGCTTGTAAGTGTAAAATAACATTAGACTGCAAATGTAAAATGGTCACTGAAATTTGTGAATGCGAGTGTTCTGTTTCAATTATCTGTAAGTGTGAAAAAGAAAAAAATCCCCGTCATTGAACTAAAATTTTTGTACTTCCAAAGAATGCATGGTATTGGTAAAATTGGAAGTGTTGACTAAAAAAAACAAAAAAAATTACATAAAGACATGATAGGAAATTTGCTGAACTTAAAAAATCTCTTCTCGCTAATAATCTATTTTCGCAACATTCAACCCACTTCAAGGACTGTATTTTGATGGGAGGAAGGACAAAAAAATGGTTTCAATGAACCATAAAAGGGGAACATTACGCAATTTTACAAGAACCAGGTTCCGTGTACTTTGTTCATATTTTACCAACTTCTGTGTCTGCTAAAAACATTGCCAGTAGTATCATTTCATATTTGAATGAAGCTGGATTTTCATTTCATGAACTGGACGTAATCGGATGCAATGGCACTGTTACTAACACGATATGGAAACCTGGTGTTATTCCCACAATTGAAAAATGTGTAAAAAGACCACTGCAGTGGGGGATTTGCCACATACACTTCAACAAATTGCCATTCCGGTATTAATTTCAAACTTTAGACGGAGAAACGACAGGCTAAAAATAATTAATAAAATGAGGAAATAAGGCCCTGGAATAATTTCACACTCAAGGTGGTTAACAACTGCAAACTTTACGTTTGAGTTTTACGATTGTATTTGAGCCTTGAAACTCCAACAGAGGAGCACAAAATCTTAGTTTCTTTTCTTTTAAAATTATATGTCCCTGGATGGTTTCATATAAAAAAATACTTCACAAATGCAGTAAAACATGTATTTGAAATGATAAAATTGTCAAAATTCCTGCCCAATGATTTGCTAAAAGTAATAGACCCAGTAATTGAGAGAAACACTTTTTTTGCACATTTAGAAAACTTGCTTTTAACAATAGTAGTAGACAAACAGGTTCATATTTGGGTTTTAGAAGAACTATAAAGGCAAGAAGTCTAGCTTCTCAAAGAAAGTCTATCAGGAGTTTTCAAGCACCCAAAATTAGTTTCCTTGCTACCAACTATACAGAGATGATTGACTGGAACAACACTATGCTTTTGCCGCCAACTTTGCTGCGAAGAGTCTCAGATAAAGATATGTAGTCAAAGATCCAATCAGGTGAAACAGTGGTTGAGTGGAACTTTGAAAAGTTTTTATGTCACACCCAAGCAGTAGAACAATGTGTAAAGCTTGTAACAGAGGCTTTACAATAAGTAGCTGGCTTCAATTCCAGGGATGGCATTATAAGAACTACACATAACTCCAGATCTTCAATGCCTAATTTTTCAAGCAAATCATATTTTAAACTACTGACAGAAATTAGCGAAAAGTAAAAGAATATATTTCTTCAAAAATGCTTTTGTCGAAAAGATGATTTTTTAATAAAAAAAAAAAAAAAAAAAGATTTCTTTTTTACCATTCCAATACTTTTTTCTACTTAAATTGTCTTTAGATATTTGTTAAAGAACTTATTCAATTTCATTTACAAATTTTCATTTATTAGAAAATTATACAAAGGGAAAATTTCTTCAATTATTTAAGCGCAATGCGCTAGCTCCAGACATAAAATTTTAATATTATTTTTTGCGTTAGCCTTAGGTACCCTAAAGACAAGTTTTTTGTGGTATAGTAAGTAAAAAATGAAAAAAAAAATTTTTCGGCCCACCCTAATACATATACATATATATATATATATATATATATATATATATATATATATATATATATATATATATATATATATATATATATATATATATATATATATATATATATCATATATTTTATTCAACTATTTTGTTTAATGTACAAAGAATGAAAGAAAAAGCAACTAGAAAAACTATAAACCTCACATACAGTGAAGAATATTGAAGGTGTGTGCCATTAATGAAGAAAATCCTAATGCAACACACAAAATAACTGAAACCCTAACAACAATTAATTGTTTTACAATCAATAAAATTATTCACAATGCTCTCAAAATAAGTTAACTAGCATTGTGTTGAATATCCCACAAGTTAAATGATCAAAATTAAGAGAATAAAGACGATGCATGTAAGGAAAATTTTGCCTTATTCAGAAATTGTTAATATTATGTAAGAAATTGTTTGAAACCTGTTACAAATGAAATAAATAACTAAAGATATCTAATAGATACTTAAAATTTTAAATTTCTCCATAATAATGCTCAACTCCATGTTACTTGAACCATCATAAATTGTCTTAAGCTGAAATTACAATAATTCATACCCCATCATACTCACCAGAATTAGCTCCATCCAATTTTTAATTATTCAAGTTAATAATAAAAACACCTTGATGACTATAATGATGTCAAGAGTCAAAAAAACCACATAACCAAGATACTTTAAAGTATACCCAAAGAAGGGCATAAAAAATGTTTGACAAATTGCTAGAAATGATGCAACTTTGTACATATAACCATGGACATTATTTTGAACATTTAACAAAATAATATTTACAATCTTAATTATTTTGTAAATGATTCTAAAAACTTTTCTAATAACCTAATTACACTGATAAACAAGGGAAATCTAATATGTTGTTTATTCTAATGTAGTTTTTAGCGCTGATTTCAAATCTGAAAACCATATTTTTATATCACATCAGGTTTTTGAGATATTCGTAAAATTGCATTTTCTATGTTTTTACTAAGCATAGAAATATATATTTCTATTTTTTGTTATATTTTATTCATTTTTTAATTTATTCTGAAAAGGTTTACATAGTTTTATCATTATTTAAATTTAAATTGAATTGTAAGTTAATATCATGGCTTTCAGAGGTGTATTAATTCAAAAGATATGTTTTGTTATGTCTGCGGCTATCTAACAGAAAAATCTCATTGAAAAACGTTTACACCATTTCTAAAAAAACATATGGATTATATTTTGATTCAACAGTAGACTTGGATAAAGCTTGGGCATCAAATTTTATCTGCTCAGCATGTGCATGCAAATTGCATGGTTGGATAAGAAAAGCAAAAAAGAACAATCATTTTTTGTTTGGTGTTCCAATGTTAAGGCGGGAGTCTAGCAACCATACTACGGATTGTTATTTATGTTCGGCAAATATTGCTGGATTTTCATATGAAACTTGATTGTCTGTTAAATATCCTGAACTGGCATCAGTTTTAAAACCAATAATTCGTAATCCTGCCTCTTTGCCAAAACCTACTGCACCTACTGAATATAATATCGATGTAGAAATGTTAGACGAATTTCAAGTTGCATCTTCTGTCAGTAACTCAGACTCTGATTACAACGAGCATGACGAAAACGTCCATTTAATTAATAATGTGGAACTTTGCGATCTTGTGCGAGATTTGTCGCTGACAAAACGCCAAGCTGAATTACTTGGATCTCGACTTCAAGAACTTAATTTATTGGCACCAGGTACAACAATTTCTAAATTTCGAAACTGTCACAAAGAATTGGCAATGTTATTTTCAGTTAATGAGAATATATGTAATTACATGAATATTGAGAATCTTATGAAAAATCTTGGCATTGAACTTAATATAGAATCATGGAGATTATTTATTGATTCATCAAAGAGCAGTTTAAAAGCAGTACTGCTTCACAACGGAAATATATATACGTCTATACCAATTGCATATTCTGCCAATCTAAAAGAAACATACAACACAATGTCGCTGCTATTAAATAAAATTGATTATGGTAAATATAACTGGAGAATATGTGGTGATTTAAAAGTAATTACAATTCTCATGAGAATGCAAACAGGCTACACAAAGTATTGTTGATTTATATGTGAATGGGACAGTAGGGATAGAAAGCAACACTATATAAAGAAGGATTGGCCAATCAGAGATAGAATGGAGCCAGGAAATAAAAATGTCCTTCGATTGCTATTAGTTAATTGTGATAAAATAATTATGCCACCACTTCATATAAAATTAGGAATTATGAAAAATTTTGTTAAGGCGCTACACAATGACTCAGAGTTGCTTATGTACATACGTTTCAAATTTCCTGAATTGAGTGACGCTAAGGTGAAAGAAGAGATTTTTATAGGTCCTCAAATAAAAAAGATTTTTACTGATATCCACTTTGAAAATTTACTTAGTGGAATTGAAAAAAATGCATGGCTGGCATTCAAATCCGTTGTTGCTAATTTTCTCGGAAATAACAAGGCAGTAAATTTTGAAGATCTGGTTAAAAATTGCATAAATGCCTATATGATGCAGCATGTCCCTCAAAATTCATCCCCTTGACTCTCATCTTAATTTCTTTCCAGAAAACCTTGGTTCTGTAAGCAACGAACATGGTGAACGCTTTCATCAAGATATAATGGTAATGGAGTCCCATTATCAAGGTCGTTGGAGTGCAACAATGTTACCAGATTACTGCTGGACACTTCAACGCAATTTGCCGAATGTTCATCACAAGCGTAAATCCAAAGCCAAAAAAATCAGACAATATTTATTAATATTAAACTTTATTTTTAATATAAAAAAATGTTTATATATAATACAATTATAGTTACAAAACCATTTTTAGGATTTAATTAGCCACGTTTTAAATTTATAATTACGAAGTTAAATAAATTATTTAAAACAAATATAATATTTTACTTAACTTATAAAAACAAAATATAATATTAAAATAATGATATATTAATAACTTAAATTGCTTAAAATTATATTAAACAATACATGTAAATCATTATAGTAATATGTCACTTTAAAGATTTCCATGTATTACATTATATAAAAATTGATTTAACATGCATAAATGCGTTATGCCCTATATCTCAAAAATTGAGGGTGATAGAAAGAAATGGTTTGTATATTTGAAATCAGCATATTTAATTTGTCTTAAAAAACCACCTAGTTAACAAGATTTCCACACAAAATTTTTATTTGTTTATCAGTGTTATTAATTGTTATAGGAGTTATCAGTTATCAAAACTTTTCAAGAAAAAGTTAGAAAAATGGAAATACAAATCTGGATAAGATGTTTAGGGGAAAATAAAATCAAAATGAAAAAGAAAAACAAAATAAAGAAGAGTTTTTTAAAAAATGGTGATAACACCTCAAGATATTTTTAAAAATGATTTAGTAGATTTGAAAGCAGAACTCTGCATTGGCTTCTGAAAACTTGTATTGCACCATATTGAAAACGAACTACAACTGAGTGGGCCTCATACAAATTTTTGATTAAAAGTTATTTTCAAACGAAAATTTCTCCGAAATTTTACTTCTGGGAAGGCTTATTTGATTTCTTTGTTGTAACTTATTCATTTGGCAATTAGGCAATCATAAAAAAAGCCACAAATAAAGAAGTTTTCATACTGAATTACTTTGAACAAAAAAATTATTAGTTCAGAGAACTAACGCTCAGTGACAAAAAAAAGATGGAATTAAAATCATGTTTTTTAATTTCATTATTTTGTAATAAATTTCAATTACAGTCAGTTGAAAATAGCATGGGAACAACATTATCATTCTGTACATAAAAATAATGCGATTTTAATACATCATTGATTTTTCTTGAACAACTTTTTTTTGAATAACAAATTCATTATCATTTTACTCACCATTCAATTAATTCTCATCTTTTTACTGTGACTGTCCCTAAGTGCTCCAAAAAATTTGTTTTCCTCAAACATCAGTTCTTTGGAATCCGCTCCCTTCATCTTATTTTCCTGATTCATATAATTTGCAATGTTTTAAGTCGTCTGTTAATTGTTACCTTGCTCTATAAACTTCATCTTTTCTCTTCCAGTAACTTCCAACTCTAATAGTGGTTTCTTGCAGCCTTGTTAGAAGTGAAAATGTTTAAAAAAAAAAAAAAACAACTAAAAATTGAACTGAACTTAAGTTCATTTTTTTGCTGCCTCATAACGCTTTCTGACGTATATATTAACAGATATTAACAAATCTTGTAATGCTAAGGTAAAATCTGCTGCTTATTTGATCTCAGATTGATTAGATTTGATTCTTAGCACCACAATTCGCTTAACACTAGCATATCAACAGCTCATTATAGTATTCTATAAACCTCTATTTCCTGTGAATCACAGTACAGAAATTCCAGAATAATGTTTTCTTGAAATTTTTTTCAAACACAGGCATTACAGCCATAATGCTTTTGTTTTTAAACTGAGAAGTGGCATTGTTGCTTAGCATGTGTAGTTCTTTGACTCAATTAGGAATTAAGTGAAGGATTTAAACACATTATAAACACATTTTAATCTTTTTATCATTATTTTTATATAATTAATTACTGTCTGATTTAAATTTTTAAATAAATAACTCTTCAAAGTTTCACCTAAACAAATTGCTTTTAAATGATTTTAAAATTACCACGCATATTTTTGTGACCTTAAGTAATTACAGCCCTAATTTCATTAACTTTTGTAATATGATAAATTGGCCATTTCATTAAAACAGTATTAATGGTTTTAATAAATTGAGAATTTGTTGGCTAGAAATATTTCCAGATTTCACAATTTGCTATTACTTAATTTTGTTCTTGTATATAATATTTAAATAGGTACTGGAAATGGCAATCTTGAGAATTTACTTTCAAGTAAATAAACATTTTAAAGTCAAATTCATAACTTCATTTTACTTTAGTAAGTTTTTAAGTATATTGAAAGTATCTCAAAATTGTAAAAAGGACAAAAAACCACTTGTGGGGAAAAGAGGTTTCCAGAAAAATAAAAGAAGTAAAACTCAAAACATGCAAAACTTGAAATCTAATAAATTTGCTTGAGGGAACTCATTTTTAAAAAGCACTATAGAGAGAAAGCCGTCATATCTTTTAAGCATAAGATTTCTGGATGAAAATCAAATTCACAATATTTTCAATCTAGTTTAAAATAAAATATTTAAAAATATAATTTTACTAAACAATTTTTAAAAAAGAAAGAGTCAAAATTTTGTGTTTCAATGATTTCAAATTCCAGTCACCTTTATTTCCTTTTCTCGTGTCTAATAAGAGGGAGTTAGACCCTAACTTCTGTATCTAAATTCTATTTTTATTCTTTTATTTTTATTTTTGCTCTACGATTTTGTTTGTTACTTCAAAATTTTATTATAAATCTTTCTTTCTAGATTTAAACTCATTTCTTTCCTATTTTGACTTTTCAGGTTTCAACTAATTGTATTTACCACCATACCAAACAAATACAACATCGGTAAACTTATAATAAACAAATGACAATACAAATAATTAATTTGAATTTAAATATTTCTGCAAATCTAAAATCTACTGACCTCATCAGTAGGCACTCTTTTCATATTTGCAGCAGGTGTACCAGGTCGAGGAAAAAATTGGTTTATGAACAAACTAGGAAACTGATACTCTTGAACTAATGCGCAAGAATCAGCAAAGTCCTAAAATTAAATTTTTAGGTACACAACTCCAACATTAACAAAATATTTACATGCTCTAAAATTAAAAAACTATACCTCTAAAGTTTCTGTTGGAAATCCACATATTATATCTGTTGCTATAGTTAGCCTGGGTACTCTACATATAAGTAACCACATTTTATCCATGTGTTGAACAATGTATACAAATACATTTGATAAATGTAAAGACTAGATATACATTTGATAAATGTAAAGACTAGATATTAAATATTTGTATTACCTGTCTTTTAAGAAATTAACCGTATTTTTGAAATCCTCAATTCTATATTCTCGTTTCATATCATGAAGCACATTATTTGAACCTGATTGCACAGGTATATGCAAAAATGAATACACACGTGGATGGTTTAAAATTTTTGCCATTTCCTAATCAACCATATTATAAAATTTAATATGTAAAGCAGAAACATTTTTTTTTTTCAAAAACTGGAATATTATTAACTTTATTTTAAAAACTTATCTATACAAATAAAGTATTAACTTGAAAATTTTATTTAATACTAAATTAAGTCACTAACATCTAAATATTCTTTTATATATGGAGGATTTGTCATTCCAATACGCATTAATCCACCTGGAGGAATAACCTCAATTATTTGCCAAAGAAGTTCAGGTAGAGTTACACCAATATCTTTACCATATGCACCAGTATCCTCGCTAGTTAGCCATATTTCTACAACACCCTCTATTTAAAAAAAGATGTATTGAAAAGATATTTAAAAAGACGTTTAATCCTGTTAATTAGATTTGAATGTTTATTTGTTTTATTTGTTTCATATCACAAAATTCTGAGGAGTACTTGTCTGCCACTCAATTTGAGTTCAATAATTATTAATAAATAATAATTTTCAAAATATTCTTTAGGTAAGAAAACATTTTCATCACAAACGTGTTTAATAATCGTGTGTGTGTTACCATATATATATATATATATATATATATATATATATATATATATATATATATATATATATATATATATATATATATATATATATATATATAAATATATATATATATATATATATATATATATATATATATATATATATATATATATATATATATATATATATATATATATATATATATATATATATGGTGATACCAATAGTGTATCTTTAAATAAGTATTAAAACATTATACATAATAAACAAATATAGGTTATAATTTAAACATATATGGCAATAGTCAATCATCTGTTATAAGCCAATCCTGGCATACTACTGAATACCATGAGAAGTATGGAAACTTTGAGATAGTAATTACTAAAAGTTGCCCACATAGGCTACCATATCAGGGCACAATTTAATGGTCAGACATTGCTAACCTCCGGACTGTTTTTGAGATCTGATTTATGGGGGCAACTAACCATTGTTCATTTTTACTAAAAAAATCAACAATGATTAGTTGCCCCCTACGGTTGCCCTCCTTTAGCAGGTCTCAAGAATGATCCTAAGGACAGCAATGTCCAACCATTAAATTGAACCCTGCCACATGGATACTCATTTGTCTTAATGGGTGCTGCTTATATACCAGAAGGGCTACCAACTCAACAAAAAAGCTCTATCTTACAACTCTCTTATGCACTCGAAGATATTGTAACCATAACAACAACCATAACACTCAAAGATATTGCTCTGGTAACAATCTACCACTAATTTACATAGCTGTCAACTTTAATAGATGTGATGTTAAACCATTATGCAAGAAATACCACTCATGGCAAATAAACCATTAAACAAATCGAGTAACGACTTCTAAATTGTCTTGCTTTGAAATTCTAACAAATGACCAGAAGTGTTATATTTTATAACTTCAAAACCATTGGGTTCATCCTTATCTCAAAATGATCAAAATTCTAATGCTAATGATATTTTATTGCAGATGAACACTAGAAATGTCAGCAACTTTAGTGTTGTCATTACTTCTTCCTAACAACATATGTATAAAAACACACAACCAAAACCTAAACGCATTTAAACACATCTGGAAAAGATTAGAGACACAGTCACTGCAATACGACTACTTGACACGCATATCCTGGCAAATCTTGACTCTGACCCACAATCTAAAATATAACCCCTACGCACTACTAAAACCTTTAGTGACCAAGAATGGATGACTGCCAATAATCTACAATGCATAAAATAATGCTAACATTTACACAAAGCTAGACTTTACAACCAACATAACATCTTGGCTAATATAATTGCCCAATTTATTGCCAGCCGGAAAGCATCTTATTACAGAAATAAATCCTATCCCACTAATAAGAATAGTATGTGATTACGTACTATTTTTATTAGCTTACTTTCAGATACTTTTGTACTAAACTAAATATGCAATTCTCAGATGTAGTTCGGGAATGCATCAACAAACCAGATTTATCACCTTTTATCAATTAAGCCAGAACTAGTTAAAGCTTTAGTTTTTTTTTTTTAATCATTCTATTAATAAATGTATTGTAACATCTGAATAGCGTCATGCAAACATAATTCCTATTCAATAAATATTGACATTGTTTCAATATGTATTGATATCATTAATTTTTCTGTAGAGTTAGTGTCTAAAACCTTAGTGGTAATCAAATATAACTCATCTTATAGTTCTGGTGGCATACTAATTGTACTTCTTAAAAAGTTAGTATATGTTTAGTGTTATTGCTCATCATATTTATTTGGACTAGTTTTCACTAAGCACCTTACCTAATCAATGATGCAAAGCTTATGTCTCCCTAATTTTTAAAAATGATTCTACATCATATTTTAACAGATATAAACCCATATATAGATATATAGACCGATTTCTCTGACTTGTACTTGTTGTAGAATTATCGAAAAAATTATCCACTCTAATATTGTGGAGTAACTTAATCAAACATAGCATCTCTTATTCAGCACAGTTTCTTTAACAAACATTCAATGTGAACTTATCTTTTAGAATCTACTAACTATTGGAGCATAGCACTTGGCAATCATCTGATAACAGATGTTATATGTATTAAATTTTAAAAGGTTTGATTCTGCATTTCATTCAAAACAATTAATAAAACTTTCATCATTAATATACATGGTAAACTTTTCAAGTGGATTTCTGCATTTTTAATAGACATATATCAAGTTAAGATGGATAATTCTTTGTCTGATCCAATTTGAATCTGGTGTTCCACAAGTTAGTGTGCTGGGACCAACTTTATTTTTATAATTTATTAATGACATTTCATCTGTACTTAATAATCTTGAATGTACAATAAAATTTTTTGCGGATGATTTAAAATTATACAGTTTAGTTCATAATAGAAATCACAATTTAAAATATTGCCACGATTTAAAAGTTGCTCTTAATCAAAATGTTCTTTGGTCAGAAACTTGGCACCTGCCAATTGTCATCAGTAAGTGTTCTGCACAAAGATTACCACCTGCCCAAATGCAGCATAGTAATAGATTTCCCTACCATCGCACTACTTACTACAACCCTAAAGCTGACTAGGATTTTTTTGACTAGGATTCATGATTTTCTTTGTGATGGTCCTTGGGTTGATGTCTTTTCCCTCTCAACTGAAAAATGAGCCTACTTTATAACCTGCTGGATTCAAGCAGGAATGGAAGTTTTTATTCCTTCTCGTTGGTTTCAAGTCAAGCCTCATTCTACTTCATGGCTTTCACCTTCTTGTGCACCACCTAATCGTAATCATTTTTTAAATCTTTTTCAAAAAAACAACTCTGTTGAAAACAAACAGCTATTAATTATTGCAAGAAATCGATGTAAATAGGAGCTGTCAGATGCTAAGCTCCAATATTCTCAGTTCACTAAATCTCGAATCTCATCTCAGAAGTTAGGCTCTAAATACTTTTGGAAAATCTTCAACAGCATCGCTAACAAAGGTAGGTCTAACATTCCATCTCTCATTCATGGGACTGATCTTATTACTTCTCCCAAGGATGAGGCATTATATTTACAACTTATATTTTTTTGCAGATATTTGCAAAGAACCTTTCTTCTAATAGGACTTTCAAATCTAGGCAATTCTCTTACTTTAATTCCAATTAAACAGGTTAACCCACTGTTAGACATTCAAATCACTCCAGCTTCCGTTGCTAAAGTCATATCTCGATTAAACTCTTCTATGGCTTTTGGTCCAGACAAAATTCCTGTCATAGTCTTACAAAATTGTTCTCCAGAACTCTCTTTAATTCTCTCAAAACTATTTAATAAATGTTTGACTGAGTCTTGTTTTCCTGCCTGGAAAATAGCATGTGTTATTCCAATTATCAAAAACTCTGGCGAACATCCTGACCACATGCACTAGTGGTGTAGTGGTAAGAGCGCTCGCTTTGTAAGCGAGAGGTTTGTAGTTCAACTCCCACCACGTCCCTGCAAGTACCGCGCTCAACTTAGTTTCTTCGCGCAGCGGCCTTGGCAATGTTCGTGTTTTGGAGTTAAAGAGTTAAGAGAGGGTTGCACTACAAACACAAAAAAATGAGTAGCATCCTCGACTGTAGTGGCCCCCCCTCGGGCCTTGGGGAGGTGAATAATCTAAAAAAAAAAAAAAAAAAACTTCAATTATCGTCTGATCAGTCTTCTTTCTGTTATTAGCAAGATCTTTGAGTCTTTGATAAACAAATTTCTCACATCCCATCTTAAATCAAATAACTTACTGTCAGACAATCAATACAGTTTTTGATCCTCTCGCTCTATGACTGATTTGCTAACTGATGTGACTGAAAGATTTTATCGTGCATTAAATGGAGACGGAGAGGCTAGGGCTATTGCTCTTGTCAAGAGTTGCTTAGAGGGTTTCCGAGGGTTGCTTATAGGGTTGCTTATTAAAGTCATCCTTGAAGGCCAACATTTTTCTTTATTTCCAGAAAAATTTGAGCGCTTTTTTTTGGGCATCCATACCAGTACTAAAACAGGTCTGGGTTTTTACCTGGGTATTTGATAATAGTTTGTTTCGGATGTACAATATAATATGTTTTGCAAGGATACGTTCAATTAATTTGCATATTGCAGATGTTATAGCAATTGTTCAATAGCTGATTGGTATCATTTTTAATCAATCTTATATTCTTTAAGTAACAAACTTCAACAAACTAACCTTCAAAGGATTGCTTAACTCTTGCAACAATTTCTTCAGGTGGATATGATCCTAATTCTCCACGAGCATGTTTCGTTTTACAATATGTACATTGGTTCAAACAACTATGAAATGTTATATTTATATTTTAATTTATTTTAAAATTAAGAGTAGAACAAAATAAATAATTATAATAATGTAATTAAATAATAACATAATAAAGAATATAGTTAAACAAAATTATTTGAAACTGTTATAAATATATAGTCATTCTGCAAATAAAATTATTTTAGCAATGTCTGCTTTTATCTCCTGACGCATTCTATATTATACTATCTTCTTTGTTTGAAATTAACTGCCAGTGCACAAAAAATGCACTGGCCAGATGGTAATTACTAGGTTAGCGCATGCAATTTTAAAAATCCATTTTTATTTTTTATTTTAATTAAATAAAAACAGCAAAATAAAAGGTTTTAGATAAGTTCTAAATGAAATTATTCAAATAAAAGTGACAAAAAGAACGTTTTATTTAAATTCTAAACAAAATAATAATAAAAACAGCAAAAAGGAAGTTACTATTTAAATTCAAAATGAAGAAATTAATATAAAAATAGCAAAAACGAACTATTTTATTAAATTTTAAATAAAATATTTAAACTGGTAGAAAAAAATAGTTTAATTTAAACTTATTAAATAAAATAGTTTGTACATAAAAGTGTTATCGCAGTTTTTGATTAAAGTATTTGATATACAAAAAGATATGTTTCAGTTGAAAAAATTGCCTGTATTTTTTTGCCAAGCGCTTAAAAGTGCTTGCCAGAGTTAAAATTGCTAAAGTTTAAAGTATAAGGTCACATAGTCAAAAATTGGAATCCAAATCTTAAATTTACTACTATGTGTCAGTTGCATCTGTACTTTATTATCAGTAATCTTTATTTATAAAACCAAGAAAACCAAAACATATAATATATAAAAAAAAACAAAAATAAAAAAAATAAAAATTTAAACTAAAAGAACTGTAAAGTTTTAATTAGAATACAAACAATTAATAAAACTTATTAAATATATTCAGCCCTCAAAATTAGGGTCAGCATTTGACAATGCCAACCTAACTGCTGACTGAAAAGTGTTTTTGATGTAGGCAAAAAATTGCTGACCTCGTTTCTATGTTGTATGGCAAAAATCTCTTTGCGCCTAATTTTTTTTGCCAACCTTTAACAGTTTAAGGAGGGCAACTTATTGCCCACCTCACTTTTCCTAATTCCAAGAGCTGTATATTATTAACTAAACTTTAATAAAAAACACGAGAGAATTTGAAAAAAGTATTTTCTTAAAAAATAAAATTAAAGAAAAAAATAGAAACTATTAGAAAAAATTTATTTAACAAATTACTATTTACCCAGTGTTAATTGCAATAATTTCAATAAGTGGATTCTTTCGAATTTTTGGGAGATTTAATGGTGCACCACCAATTTTTTTACCATTTAACTTTTTTTTACCAAAAAGACGAACACTGTGTCCTAAAAAAAAATGCTATAACCAACAAGAAAAAAAAAATTTAAAAAAAAAGTATTTTTAACACCTATAATTGTTTTGATTAAAACATCTTTCAAAAATATTTTACCCTTTAATGTCTCTTCCACAACCTCAACAACACGATCAATTTGCTGGACCTAAACATTAAAAAATATATATAAATCAGGTATGGAAAGGAAATTAAATTGAAAAAATAGAAAAAAAAGAGAAGAACAAAATAAAAATGCTTCATACCCTTACATAAAAATGTTTCATACCCCTACAATACTAAGACCTTTCATAAACTCTCCTCTGGGTTGTCCTTGAGGTACACAACCAGCAAGAACAACATACTTATTAAGCTCTTGCGCTTTTTTTATCTCATTTTTAAAACTTTCTTCAGCTGGATTTTTAACTGTGCAACTGTTTAATAACCACAAATCGGCGTTTAAAGGATCAGCTAAAAAAAAAGAAAAGTTTTAAAAAAATTATTGAAAAATAAAAACTTTAAATACTAAATATGTTAAAAGAATATAGTTACACATGTTTAATAGCCAATAATAACACATTTATAAGAAGTCTGCTAATGGTAATCCAAGTCCAACTTTTTTAATGTAGTGTGTATATATATATATATATATATATATATATATATATATATATATATATATATATATATATATATATATATATATATATATATATATATATATATACAAACCGACCTCAATCTTTTAAAGGTCAGCAAAAAAAATTTGATACAAAGGTTTTACCATTAAACATTGAAACAAGGTCGGCAATTTTTTGCCGACCTCAAACACTTTTAGGTCGGCAGTTAGGTCAACATTGCCGAATGCCGACCCTAATTCCGAGGGTTGTATATATATATATATATATATATATATATATATATATATATATATATATATATATATATATATATAAAATGTACAAACTATTTCATGCTATTATTTCCCTGAATGATTTTAATACAACTCGCAATACTTTTATAGAACTTATAAAATCTTGTTGAAAGTTTTAACACAGTTCATAATGCTCATTAGAAAAAAATGCTCACAAAGTTAACACATTTCATAATGCTCATTAGAAAAAAATTTAAAACTTGACTATCAGATGATTTTCTTTACTTGCCATTAAAATTTTTTTTTAAAACTGTTCTATTGAAGCAAAAAAAAAAAAACTGAAAAAAAAAACTGTCATCAAGTAATAGCAAAAAAAGAATTATTCTGAAAAAAACTTACATGTTGTAACCTTATATCCATATGCTGCTAGAAGTCCAGCCATATATTCAGAATCACTGTTATTATGTGTACACCCCCATGTTTTAATATAGATGCACTGTGTACCAGGTATAATGCTATCTGCAAGTGGCCGTTCATCATCAATGGAATCACACCCTTTTGAAATAACTCTTTGGTGAACCCGAGTTGTAACTAAACTGCGATTGTAAATACGCTCATCGTGTGTGAGATCTTCTGGTTGAAATATATCTTCAATATCGTCAAGATTTTCATCACATGATGAAAGAATTCTTACTGGTTCTGGCATTTTATATGACTAAACAATTTAGAGAAACTAAACCTTAAAGTTCCAAACTGCATAGCATCTTGAAGAATATGTAATAATTGATTTTATGCATCATATTTTATAATTGACTTATATGATTTTATTACATTTAAATATTTAAATTTTTTGTTCTATATATATTTTTTTAAAAATCTATTATAAACTCATTTTCAAAACAAAACACATGATATCATTATATTACTAATTATGTAAAAAAAAAATATTTCCTAAAAAATAGATTTTTTCCCCTCTAAAATAAAGCGTTTAAGAAATTTGGAGATTTTAAAAAGTCAAAATAACACAAATCACCCGACATTTAATTTGAATTAATTTCATAAAAAAAAAAAAAAGTGTTCAATATTAAAAAATCAACTTTGTTAAATACAATTTTATGATTTACAATATTTATAATAAATTTACAATAAAATTATACCATCAATATTATTTTGCTAAAAACATGTCCATAAAGAAAAGAAAAATCAATAAAATCATCAAGAGAAGTATAACTCTACAAATAAAAAATATAAACAAAAAAAAAAATAATTTAATTACAGTGCATATCCCTCTTTTTTTTTAGACTACCAAAAATGTGTGTGCTATAGTAAACTTTATTGCTTTTCCTATATGTTTTTATTAATCATAGACCTTATAAAACAATTTTAAATCCTAAAATATATAATTTTAATAATTTATTCAGTGAGACTATTTACAAGAGAAAACAATCTAAAATTATAGAACCATCAACATAACATTATACATAAAATAATCTGACTTTTGAGGTGCTGACCAATAAATCATCATCAAAGAACCGTGTTTCAATAACAACATTTCCACTAAAAGAAAAAATACTTCTTAGAAAATGTTATTTACAATGTTATTTACAATGTAAATGTTACAGTATTAACAAAACTGTTTTTATTGTATAAAAAAAAATTTCTTTTAATTCTTCAGATAACCATATACATTAAGAAACTTACTTTTAACTTTATTTTTAACATTAATATCAAGCTTAAACATTATTACAAATATCATTATTTAAATAAATGTCCTCCTAACAAACCTGCAAGTAATCAATAATTATTTTTAAAAGAAGACTTTAAAAACTGTAAAATTTATAAGTCAGGATAGCATGAAGTCAGAAAAGAACTGAGATGTTTAAGGGGAAAAAGCGATATATAAAGATTTTTTTAGCATGAATGAATAGTAACAGTAAAAGGATGCAACTTAGCTGAATAACGATTGAGTTTTGGTTGATGAAACAAGTTATTATGGTTGCTTGAGCAGCACCATGGTAGTACTTGTAGAAAAGAGATAGAAATGTGACCTTAATTTTTTATTTTATGGTTATTTATAATTTATGGTTATATTATTGTTGAACTATGTCACACAAAAAAAGCTTGGTTTAGACTAAAAAAAGCTTGGTTTAGACTAAAAAGCTTGGTTTAGACTAAAAAAAGCTTGGTTTAGACTTAAAAAAGCTTGGTTTAGACTAAAAAAACTTAGTTTAGACTTAGATAACTAAGAGTCTATAGGATGCTCAAATGTAAGAGATGTATTAAAAGATATATCACTTTAAAGGATCAAAAAAAAATTTTTTTTACTTCATAGCCTAAAAAAAGATTTTATCTATGGGGAAAGTTTGTTGTACCTACAACCACCTTTTTTTTTGAAAACTATCAAGTTCTAAGTTATGCTTCTGAGAGCGTTGCCACAGCAAGTTATAATAAGTGTTATCTTATATTGTTTTACAATTCTAGTATTGTAAAACAATACAAGATAACAGTCTTGTATATTATATTGTTTTTTACTTAAGTACTATATGCAATGTTCAGTAAGTTTCCTCATGATCTGGGTTTTTTAATAGATGTATTTCATGAAACTATCAAGTCTTGTACCTAGAGCCATATAGTTTAGTTGTACCTAGTGCCATGTTTCTCGGATAAAGAATTTGTTTGATCACAAGGTAGATTGTTGAATTTCAATTGTGTAATGCGTTCTTTTTTTTGGTATTTTTACTTATTTGGTAATTTTGCTCATAACTATTAGTAAATTTTGTTATTCATATTCGTGTTACAATCAAATTGTATTACTTAATGTTCAGAACTGTTTGTGTAATTATCTGATATAGATTATAAAACATAAATGTTGTTTGAAGTTTTTTTTTTTTAATAAAAAAAAAAAAGAACTCTATTTTATCTTGATTATCTGTTTTAATAATGCATTCAATTTATAATAAATTAATCTAATATAATAAACTTTATTTTAAAAACTTTACGTATCGATAAACTACTTAACAAAACAAAGTTTTGACTTCATAAAAATAATTTTAAAATGTCTTTATGAAGATTATTAGAAAATATAAAGTACAAAGCTTTAATAACAGACTTTGTGACTACTTAGCAACTGTTTAATTGATCCTAAAATTGGATTTAATTGATCCTAAAATTGGAAAATTGCTGATTAACTTCCCTCATTTTTATATTGTAATTTATATTTTGTTAAAAAAGTAAATGATCTACTGTTTTTTAAAAACTCAGTTAAAACTCTTTTTTCTAAATAATCTTTGCTTTAAAATGTTTCATTAATTTTTGATAAAAATCAGAAAAAGCAATTAAACTTTTATTATGTGAAAAAGATTATTTTATTTATATTATTATTTTATGCATTTTTATGATTACATATTAACTATTTGAATTAATATAGATTTGTTAAACTACAGATTTATATACTTAACTATCATCATTGATAAAATTATAAGTGGATACCTTAAAACATTAGCAGGCATCATCTGATTAGAAGGAGCAGCTTCAATTAACGATTGCCAAGTGTTAGTTGAATCAGGTATTACAAAACCAAAGTCGAAAAACCATTCTAAATATACAAATGGAAAAAATGTTACACTTAAAAATAAATATAACTTATATAAATAACAATAAACCAGGGTCTAGATCTAAATACTCTCAAGACCTGCTTGTATTTAATTGTACTCAAATATGGAAAAAACAGATTCAATAAAAATAATTGAATATATATCCAGATTCAAATAAAATAAATTTTTTATCTAGATATTCCAGAGAAAAATTCAAAAAACATAAAACTATGAACTTTAATAATAGAAAATAATGTTTTTTTTGACTTGGCTTTATCTTTATTGTGTAATTTTCAGTCATTATTAGGGCTGATCAAACTTTATTTTTATGAAGCCACATTGTGAGGTTCCTCTATATCTATATAGCAGAAAAAGATGTTTAATTGTTATACTTAAATTTGTACAAAAATTTAAAGAGAATTTAATAATGGTTAATGTTCAAATTCTTGATTTTAATGCTATAAAGAAAATACTATAAAATAATATAAGAAAATACTTGAAATCTTATTATATTATCAATTCCACAATTTTAGTTGGAATTAAAATTAATAACTAATAAGTCAATTATTCAAACTGTTAATAGTCTAGCTCCAAAAAGCAATTGTGATTTTGATCTAATAAGTAACAAGTTAATTAAACATTGCTTTTAAAAAAAATTGATAAATGATTCTATTAGTTCTGGATGTTTTCACAAGACATTAGCTACGATAAAACCTAAATACAAAAAAAGGATTAAAACCATTATGGAGAATTACAGATCGATAAGTGTATTACCATTGTCAAAAATATTTGAAAAAGCAGTTTTACATCGAATTGAGGAAAATCTTAATAATGGAATCATTGTAAAAAAAAAAAAGAAGTAGAGATGGATATTGATCAAAGAATGTAAGTCTAAATCAAAAGTCTGTATGGGTCTAAAAGTTTTAAAGTTTATAATCTACAAGTCGCAACAGAACTTGACATTATCGTTTGTGCTGAAAATGTAAAAGTAAAGTTACAAGGGTGCAAGGTTATTCGTGGAGTAACCTTGAATCATATTACTTTTCCTATGTGGAAAATTATAAAAAGCTTTAGCATTCGGGGTATTAGACAACAAAATGAAATGGCATAGCCATATAGTACAAGTGTCAAAAAACATCTACCTACTTTAAGTAAAAGCATCTAACTACCTGAGTCTAAAGTTACTTTATAAAAGTGAGTCTAAAGTTACTTTATAAAATGTTTCAATTATAACTTGTTTAATGTATGGTGTTGTAATCTGGAGAAATAGTTATTTAAAAAATAGATATGCAACTCAAGAAAGACATTAAAAAAAAAGCTCATGGATTATTGGTCCCAAAAAGGTTTACAGAAGACTATCCTAAAAAAACGAAATCTGTTATATTTAGATCAAGGGTATTAAATGGCTATTAGAACCCAAACAAGGAAGATATGTACAGACTTAGCATCATTTTATCTGGGTTAACAATAATAATTGAGAGTTAACAGAAGAATAGCTCTTTTAAATTTTAAAAGTTATGAACTTATAAGTTATTTATTTCATTAGAAGCAAATCAAGCCACTAAAAAAACTGTAATTTAATCAATAGAAAGATTTTCAAAATAGAAAAAATGTTTTTAACAATAAATCAGTTGTAAAGATAATTTGTTGTTCTTTTGAAAGAAATCCAAGCTTGTCTAATAGAAAAAGAACTGGAAAATGGAGTTTCTTTTTTGGTAAGGAAAGTGAAGAAATACAACAATTATAAATCTTTCCAAGCAATCAAATACCGAAATCATTTTGGAAAACAAAAAATCCACAGCCAAAACACAAGCACGAAAACTTTACACTTGTATTTTGAAAAAATTAATTAAACGGATGCATTTTGATGGGCAACGAGACTTAAATAAAATGTGACTATAGTTTTAATGTATAACTTTTTGGAGACAAATATTATACTTGCATTTTAATAACAAATATATTTACCAACTTGTAGATAAATATGGCAAAAAATTGCTATTATGAAAAGCAATTTGTAGTTGCGGAAAAAAAATTAGAGCTTTTGTAAAGCCATCAACATTGACATAATTTTTTTTATTCAAGAGTGTATTCAAAAGTGATTTTTGCCACTCCTTTTATAGCACACTTCACCTTGTTTGTTTCAGCCTGACTTGAGCTTTTGTGCCAATACTCAAGATATATACTACAACTACAAAATATTATTATTTATGAGCTAATGTTCAAAACAGAATATTGCATTATACAGCCCTCGGAAAAAATGGTCAGCTTTCGGCAATGCGGAATTAACTTCCGACATTGAAGTGTTTGAGGTCAGTAAAAATTGTCAACCTCATTTCTATGTCTTATGGTAAGACCTTTGTATCAAATTTCTTTTGACGACCTGATGCAGACCTCTAAGAGATTGAGGTTGGCAAATTATCACCGACCTCATTTTTCCTAATTCCAAAGGTTGATTATAATAAAAATGTTGGAAATGAATCTTGTATCCAGGTCTATTTTTAAGATCTTAGGATTCAAACATTGGACCTGGATCTTTTGAATAATTTGTTTGGAATTGGAACCATGATATATATATATATATATATATATATATATATATATATATATATATATATATATATATATATATATGTATATATATATATATATATATTATATATATATATATATATATATATATATATATATATATATATATATATTATATATATTATATATATTATATATATTATATATATATATATATATATATATTATATATATTATATATATATATATATATATATATATATATATATATATATATATATATATATATATATATATATATATTATATATATCGCAATTGCTTTTCACACCTTCGCTATTAGTTTTTTCTTAAAAAAAATATTTTCTTAACATTATTATTTTTTTGGTTGTTTATCTACTTTTTTTTTAATTAAGCATTTTTTTGGCAATTCTAAAAAACGTTTTTGTCATTTTAGTATGTAACGCTAAATTTATCTATTAAAGCATGATCATTTGCTCTTTTGCGCGGAGATTTTCATTTAATGTAAAGCACTTTTGAATTTAAATTACTTTAAATCTCTGCGTGGAAGCCAATAATATTTTAAAGGTCATTAGAGCGAAAAGTTGAAAAGGGAAAAACAAGTTTTTTTTTCATTCTTTTTTTTTAACAAAACAGCCTGGTTTTTATCTATGTCTTTAATATGTTGCACCAAATTAACTCATTATTAATAAATTAAATTATTATTTTATTAACAATTTTATATTATTAGTTTTACTACTTAAGTTTTACTTTAAGTATATTAAAATATATATTAATTTCTTTTCATTAAAAAAAATTTCTAATAGTTAATCAATGCTAATATAAACCAGCAACTTTTTTGCTTCAATGTTTTTTGCTTTAACGACCTTGAACCTTTTAAAGTTTTATTTACTTAGATTTACTGAATGGATAAAGTACATCACAGTAAATTTACTTATAAATTAAACCAAAACAACCAGTTAACTACTGCAGTAACTTACAATTACTCAAATATTAACTTATATATAATAAACATCAATTATATTAATTTACTTGTATCAATTTACTCAATATACTCAAAGATTTGCAAAAGTTAGCCATACAAATGCTTCTATTTATATCTTATATGTTGTTAACACATAATATAAGCTTGTAACTAAAAATTATTTTAACAAAAATTGTCAAATAGAATATGAAAAACGTGACACCATTTTTTTATATTTTCATTTTATTTCAAGCGATATCAACATTAAACATTTCCTATTAATATGCAAGTTGTTTTAGGAATTTTATTTAAAAAGAAATCTATTTGAACAAAATTTTTTTTTTTAGCCTTTTAAAACTCTCTTATCCATATAATTATGCGATTGAAATTTGAAATTGAAAAAAATTTTTAAAAGAATTTGAAGAAACAAGAATGAGGAAAAAAGTTTTCTTTTCATAAATCGTAAATTTTGTAAATGTTTAAAATAGTTAACTATATTTTATCTCTTGAAAATAGTTTTAAAAGTAGAAACGTTCTATCGCAAACATTAACCAATGATTGCAAAAGTTAAAATAACAATTATATTATAAAAAATTTAAATCAAAATTAATAAATTATTTTACTTCTGTTCAAATTTTTTTCAAAAAAAATAATTGAAACATATTCTTAAACTTAAGGAAGTATAATTTGATTTATTAAACCAAATTTTTTTGTTTCACTTTTTATTGGAAAACAATTTGAATAAAAAAATGAATGAAAACATCAATTTAAAAACCGTTTGAATGAAAAACTTAATTATACTTAAATTTTAATAGTAGGCTAGATCAAGAAACAATAAATTATAAAAAACGTGGTATCTAATGTTTTTTTCCTTTGATCTTACTCGTTTGGTCTATAGATTATAGACTCATATGATCTATAGGAATGCTTTTGCGCAAATATAAAGTTTTATGACAATAATAATTTATTATTCAGAACAATTTTATTTATTTGCTTCATTTTATTTTAAACACGTTTTATGTTATTATGGTTACAAACTGTGTAAAACAGCAACAAAACAGCTTCACTAAGTTGTTTTACATTAACACAAGCCCTTTATATTTTTTAAAAAACTTTGCAGTTTGTTTTATTGTTGTAACTCAAGCTGTAAGTTATAACAGTAACTTACGCTATTTTGAACTCTGCTAAATGAGAAAATCATAAGATAATATTTAAATAGGAGAGATATGTCAAAAAAATAATATATATATATATATATACACATGGAGAAACAGTTATTACACTATTGCAATAAAAGTATTTTGTTCATGTTATAAAATGGAAAAATTATAACTACAAAACAGTTTATTGGAAAGACTACAAGACCAAAATTTACGGTTAGTTGTGTTATTGCTCATGTTGTTACTTATATTAACCTTAATGCCCATAACAAATTACTTGATGAATAATAAAACTGTTATCTGCCTTTTTAGTTTTTTGTTTGAACATAGGGCCTTGGAATTACAAGATTGTGTGCTTTATTAATTTATAATATATAAGATCTTTACAAGATTTATTAATGAAAGAAGCATTAATGGAACCTTCTTAGCTTCTTTAAAAAATTTTTGTACTGTTAATTATTATGGCATCACTAATTTGTGTAATAGTTTATTGTCTTTGCAATTAATATCTTTTCTTTCAAGTTTTGACAATTTTAAAAAACTGCTCCATAAAGTATTGTAATATTCTTCAATAATGACTATGTTATATTTTTACGAGAACACGCAAAATCTTACCCATTAATAAAATGATTTTATTGTTTTACTTACTACAGGTATGTAAGGGTACTTACTATAGGTATGTATACTACAGTATGGGATTATTGTATACTAATATAAGAATCTCCATAGCTTATTTACAAACCTATTAACACCACAGTCTATAATGATTTGCATTCTGGGTCTTAATAGCTAGCATAAATAAAACAGGAAAAATATACAAAAACACCTACCTTCTAAGCATTTTCCTTTAAATAACACCCTTTGCTCTAGTTTAAACTTATTTAGCTGTTCTTTCGAAGAAAAGTTGATTTCACGAGAAACAGCTTTGCACTTCAAAATTTTTTTAGGGACACGAGCTGTAATAAAGATTTTTAAAACATTTTAAAATTAGAATATAACCATAAAAAGTTTAAATGTTTCTTTATAAAAAGCATCTGTTCACTTGTGACTAGAACAGATGACAGAAGTAACGTAACAAAAGAAGTAATTTATTTATTAGCATATTTTTATTAATAAACTCTATTTAACAATAACATTCCATGCCATACAACAACAGAAAATTACACTTTCACCAATATATTTAAATCCATGTCAGTACAGGTTTAGGATCATCACAATCATGCTGATACTGTTAAAATGCAACCCAGTACTATCTGTCACATGTCTTGCTGCCTTGAAATGCTTGCTTTTCCAGGCAAAGGTAGGAGAAAGAAATTTCAACCTTAAATTCCCCTGCATCAGGGCTCTTGGTTGAGTAAAGGCTAGAGATAGGGTCGCAATAAAATCATGTTGTTAACTGCATCCAGCTACTCTCTTATAGAAGACATCTTAGATAAAGTCTTTAGAGGTTAGCAGAATAATCCCATTGATAGAGTAAACCATAATCAAAGTAACGAAAAATATTTAACATAAAAAACTATCACTACCAATTAACAGTTTTAGTATATCTTATGCAATTATTTGTAGTCTTTGAAGTAACTTACCATCAGTTGAAGTTACTTCTTGTAAAACTCACTAGACTTGCTTGCTCCTAGTGAGACTAATTTGAATTCAGCTATACTTCTTCCAATTTCAGTATTCATGGCTACTATCCTTTGGTTTGCAAAAAGGCACCAACAATTGCATGTTTTACCTTCACTATCAACTTTCTCTTTGTTCTTTATCGTTCTACTTCATTTCCAGACTGCACTTATTTAGATGTAACTTCTGATCAGTGCCAATAATGTTGTTATTGATGATTTTAATGTTCATCACAATGGTTTAGTTCTAATCCCACTGCACAGTGGGACACAGAGAAGCCAAAATTTCTTTTTGTTTTTTTGTTTTTATATGATGGATTCAAATGCCAGCATATTCAATATAAATATGTTATAATATCAAAAATTTAAAATATTTCATTGAGATATTCAGATACAAAGTAAAAATTTTGGTAAAAGTGTTATTCAAAAAAATTTTTTATAGGTGGTGTTCCGACCAACTTATAGAGAATTACTTTTGATATTTTCCCAGACATATACATTTGTGGAAAGGTTTATGCATTAGATTTAGTCTTTGCTGTATCTATAATGGGCAGCGGATCAAGGATTTTTTATGTTTTAGATATGACAATTTTAGACATTGTCAAAACTCCAAATTTAAGTATTTTCATGCTTATGTCGAATGATAATACTTTGCAAAAAAAAAAAAGAAGGTGATTAAACCCTGAAAACAAAAATACTCTAAAAGATTTACTACTGCTAACCAATGCAATTGGTTATTGGAATGCAATGCATTCAATTGTTATGATCATGTAAAATTTACAACCCCTTATTTTGTAAATTTAAATTTAGAACTAGATACTAAATTTAAATATTTTATCAACAATTAAATATTTTATCAACTCATTGTATTTGGGCTAGGTAGTGAATCTTTTAGGATATTTTTGTTCCCAGGTTCATCCAATCCAATTATAAGTTTATTATCTTTATGTACAAGATCTAACAATAAAACATATTCCAAAAGGAATTACTGACCTTTTATACTATAAAAGGTAGAGGTAAATACAAGCAACAACAAAAATGATGACACATCAAATGATGACAGCGATATTGATCAATTTACTAAAAACTTTAATATAAACGTAGAAGTTGATGCTGATTATATCAAAAAATGATAATAAAGAAAAAATCTTTACAATATCAAATAGCAGAAAATATTAATTAAAAAAAAACTTATTAAGAAACTGATAGGGGTGGGGGTAAAGAACGGGGGGTTAATTAGCAGAAATGGCTTCTTCCACCTAAATAACTATGAGAACCTCTTTTTATTTTATCTTAGCTATGATTATCATTAAATTTAAATTATTTTAGATTAAGTTTCAATAAAGTATCCCTAACTTTAGGCAATATTTTGGTGTTGGAACCAAACTCTCCCACCATGAAAAAAATCTTATTTGCAGCACCAATGCCACAAAGTTAAGTTTCTCTGAAACTACAGATCAAAATTATGTGAAATTTTAAACATACATACTTTACTTTTGAAAATAATAACTTGCATAACTTGTGCAGGTATCAGGAAAATAATTTTGGCCATCCTTTTGTGTGTAACCATCCCCATTGTGCACTGACCCTGCTGGTTATAATATATATAGCTCATAACTTCTATATTTCTCAATCTCTCAATCTAGACATCCAATACACTCCAGCTTCTGTTGCTTAAGTAATTTCTCAATGAAACTCTTCTACAGTTTGTGATCTAGACAACATTCTGGTCATAGTCTTACAAAAGTATTCTCCTAAACTCTCTTTAATTATCTTTAAACAAATTGTGCTTGGTGGAATCTTGTTTCCCTGTCTGCTGGAAATAGACATAAAACCTCTGAGTTCTATCCTTGGTCATGTATTTTTTTCTTATTACATTAATAACCTTTTAAAAACCTTATATTTATAGTCTCTGTTTGCTGACGACTTATCTTTTTACTTCTGACTTGACAAAAAGTCTTCTTTTTTGATTGCTTAGAACAGGCAGCCAATCTGATCTTTTATCTGTAACAGCTTGGGACTTGCAGTGGCTTGTAAATTTTAACTCACAATATTGTTTACATCCCTATATTGATAACACTGCCCAACAGTGATTTTGTTTCGGAACCATAATTAGTTATTTCTTATGTACTTCCATCTGCTGAATTCAAAAATGACATTAAAAATGACATATTAGCTCTAGTTTAAGAAATAAAACCAAAAATTTTCTCTCAAAGGTATAAATTTTCAGTTTTTGAAAAAAAAAAATTTTTGCTTTCGACTATCCATAATGTTTAATTCATGTTAAAAACTTGTGATATTAGTTATGAGTGTTTGCTAAAGTTTCTGGTCTAATCTATTCTTAGTTCTTGTTTTTTTTTTCATTTACTAGTGTAAAATTTGACAAATCAACATGCCAAGGAAGTTGAGAATGGTTGAAAAATATAAAAAGATCTTTGGCTTTTGCTGTTCCTATAGTATGGAGAGTCTAAAAACCATACAGATAACTGCTATTTCTGCTTGACCCTACCCATTAAGGCAGTTTGTCAATGAAGAAAATAGGAACAGTTAAATATCCGAATCTTCCATCTACCATTCAACATAATATATTTATGTATACATATAAATATTGTGTTATACTACATATACTTTATGTATTTTGTTATTTTGTTATAGACTAGTACAATTATAGCTCTTTTGAGCCAACATAATTAATTTGGTTATTGATTACAATCAAAAGAGCTAAGATATTATCATAAAATATAAGAAAGATGATGTAATTCATAAAACCTGATAGACTTGGTATAGATCTAAACTCACCAGATGCAGCAAAAACATATAACCATTGGTTAAGAACATTTTACAATTTTATAAGTACAATTTATGATAACTCCATCAATCTTAATCTCTTAATAAATAGATTGTAGAATATGTAAAGAAATAAAACTCAAGTACTATCGCCCAAATGATGTGCACCTAATTAAAGCAAATCAGCCATTCGAACGTATATCTATCGACTTCAAAGGTCAATTACCTTCTTCAACTCCTGAACAATACATGCTAACAATTGTAGACAAATACTCTCATTTTCCCTTTGCTTATCTTGTAAAAGATATGACAACTCAGACAATAATTAACTGTTTAAATGATCTTTTTTCCATTTTGGTATGTCTAGCTATGTTCATTCTGATTTGTGGATCCTTATTAATATCTTCTGAATTAATGCACTGGTTCTTATCAAAAGGGATTGCAACTAGCAGAACAACCCCTTACAACCCGACTGGAAATAAGCAAGTTGAAAGATACAATGGAATTATTTGGAAGTCAATTTTACTCACTCATAAACCTCGAAATCTGCCTATATCATCATGGAAAAGAGTTTTACCTAATGCACTTCATGCTACAAGATCTCTATAATGTACTTCTACTAATTGTAGTCCATATGAATGTCTTTTTAATTCTTAACGAAGATCAACATCTGGGTCCATAATTCCATCATGGCTTGTAAACCCAGGAAAAGAGAAAATCCAATGCATAGTAAATATAAAGATTCATTAAACAAGGTTCAGCTCATTGAAGCAAATCCTCATTATGCTTATGTAAGATTTCCTATTGGTCATGAAACTACTGTGCCTACTTAACAGCTGGCTCCCATTGTAATAAGACCTAAAATACAAACATCAAACAACAATTTAGAAATAACAGCCATTAGTAACAATCCTCTATCACCTAATAGTAGCAATTAAACTCCTTTAACCTCCGAAAAAGAACTAGAAAACAATCTGATTCCTATAAAGAAATAGACATTTTTCCTCATAGATTTTTGCGAATTTTTAAAAAACTTAAAAAACTTAACTTGTAAATACACCTGAGCACTTTTAAGGGAGGGTGAATGTTATGTTAATGTGATATATTTTATATCAATATATGTATGTATACATATAAGTATTGTATTATAATATATATACTTTATGTATTTTATTATTTTGTTATAGACTAGTATAATTATAGCTCTTTTGAGCCAACATAATTAATTTGGTTATTCATTACACCATTACATCATGTTTCTCTGAGACTAAAAATTTTAAAATTACATTTAATTAAGTTTAAAAAATTCAAAATACTTTGAAATACTCCTAATGTTTAAATGCTAAATTGAAAATGAACTTACACTCCATTCCTTGAATTGTATTTACAGATTAGGGGTTATAATATAAAGTGTTGATATTTTGAGATTTGAAAATTAACATCTGGATCAGAATAATTATCTAGAAGCATCCTCTTTTTATTTTGATAAATTTTATCATAAGTGGGCTAATTTCATAAATATTATCATGATTAGGGTATTTTTATTATATATATATATATATATATATATATATATATATATATATATATATATATATATATATATATATATATATATATTTATATACATATATATATATATATATATATATATATATATATATATATATATATATATATATATATACATATATATATATGTGTGTGTGTGTGTGTGTGTGTGTGTGTGTGTGTGTGTGTGTGTGTGTGAGTGTGAGTGTGTGTGTGTGTGTGTGGGTGTGAGTGTGTGTGTGTAGTTTTCAAGAAACTCAATTTAAAGATCTAACCTTCATGTTCACATCCTTCTTCTGATCTAATTTAAGATTAAAAAAATCTTATTTAAGAAATGAATCAAGTTAATTTAATTTTTAAAAAGTATATGTTTATTAAATGCAAAATAATAGAAACTCAAACAATAAACACTAACAGATCTTCTGTACCCTGCCACATAATTTTTCCACTTTCAGCATCTCTTAAATTCATCCAGTTACTTAATCAAATAAGTTAAGAATTTTTTTGAACATTTATTTTAAGATCACATAAAAAGATATCAAATAAAAAAATTTATAGAACCCTGGCAACGATACACTTTAACTATGCTGAATATGTTACTATATTAATATAAACTAATAAGGACACAATTTTAATTAAGCAGAAAAAAACTGCTTGGCAATAATTACCATGGTAATAATGACCAAGGCAAAACCGCCTAATGACTTGGCAATGATAACCATGTCAAAAAAAGATCTTACATTATACAAAAAAACTGAGTGCCTAAAGGATTTCCTTAGAAACTGTTAACAAAGACACAATTTAATCACACCACGAAACTAAAACTAAAAAAAGTTAAAAAAATTCACTTAATTAAAATAACGAATTAGGTGACTTTTAGTGTTCATTTATATTATCCACCAATAATAATATAATCACAATAAAAACATAAAACTTCTCAAAAAACAAAATCTAAAAAGATATATAACAACTTTTCTCATGTTAAAATCACTTTCATATATAAAGTTCTTCTAATTGTTTATTTTTATGCAAAGTTAAAATGAAAATAAAAAATTTGAAATATAGAAAAGATACAGTCTAAACCCTTGAAGAATTTTTTGTGCTCTAGCATCTTTACTCATATTATTCTTGATTAGATTTTTAAAAATGTACTATAATTGTAAAATCTACCAATTTTTCAGCTGAACTATTTTAGATTCTAAAAGCTAAACAAGGGTATTTTTGTATTTATAATAATTGTATTTACATTTATACTTATGATACTAAGATTGTAATAATCTCAAAATACTTATTTAGCATTATACTTTATTATTCTAGGCTATAAAATAAATTTGTTATGTGTAACTTCATTTGTATGAATTCGTGTATTTCGGAGATTCGAAATAAATAAAGTATAACAAGCTTACTAGACAAATCTGCAATGGTGTTAAAAAAAGTTTTGAAATATCGCATAACAACATGATTTCAAATTGTAAAACCTTGATATTGTGCAAAATAGAAAAAAGAATAGATTATTCGAAAACCATTTTGTAAACACAATAAAAAACGACTCAAGTAAACTTGATCGAGGAGAAATTAAAACATTAGAACCTTAAAACTTTGAATCTTCGCAACGCATATTTGAACAAGAAGCCCAATCAGAATTTATCTGATTCAAAGGAACCCCTTTTTTTTAAATTTCAAGCATTTTTATTCTTATCGCAATTTCAGTTTGCTTTTAAAATACTAATATACAGAAAAAACAAGAATGTACATCTTTGTACGTTCCTTTGAGTTCAAAATTTTTTTAAACTTTTAAAACTTTTATTTCCTATCTAAATGTATTTGAAGTTGGCATTATTAATTTTTAATTTAATATTATATACGGATATATTACCGGTCGTGTTGTGGCGGTTTAAGTGCTGACTTAGAATCGAAAGGTCTTGAAGCTCAATCCGATCCTACGTTTAAACTATTTAATAAACTTTCGTCGTGCATGCCTTTTCCTTGTCAATCGCAATTAACATTGTAAAAAAAATTAATTCTTTATTAAATACAGAAGTTATATAAAAAGTACGCGTGAAAAATACTTAAACTTCTTAATCTGTGATAAAATTTAAATGTTTTCAAATACAAGTTTTTTTATATATTTATTTACTAATTTAAGTTTCATGCTATATTTTGCTTTACAATGTTGATTTAGTATAGGAACACCCACAAATACTCATAAAGACTAATCCAAAGGAGCGTCAATTACTGACCCACATTTTTGCGTATCCAAGTACTGAGTTGGCGGCGACTGGATTTGAAATAATGAGCATATAAATTTTAAAACAGACTTGGATTTGCTTGCAAAATGTTTAACAGGCTCAAAAGTATGCTTGAGCTTAAATATATTTCCAATAAGATATGCTTATTTTGATGCTATATCAAAAAAAAAGTGGGTATTTAAAAAAAAAGAGTTAGTTAAAACAAGTAAAGCGCTTTAAAGTAAAGCACTTTAAAGCGCTTCTTTTTGAAGAAGTTAGTCTATAAACATTTTTTTTTAAACAATTTTTTGAATTATACGTTCTGTTATATAACATTTAAATTAACATTAAAAACATTAAACAAAAGAAAAATTCATACAGATTTTTGTTTTGCTACGCTTAACTTCATGAGTATATGAAGTATATTGCATAGAAAAATACAAACTCGATAATATTGAGTTTATATTTTGCTGCGCAATGACTTCATAAATTCGTGAAGTTAATGCATAGCAAAACAAAAATCTGTATGAACAATAACAATATATATTCTGAAATAAAGGTTATTTCATGGTTATTTACTAATAGTACGAGTACTAATCTAAGGTAAACACCAATTTAATAATAATAGCCATCATATAATAATATTAAAGTAAATTTAACTAGGAGAATTATAGTAATAACAATAATACTATTAGAATAGTAATGACAATAATAATGACTATATTAGTAATAGTAGTAATATTGTTGTTAGTAATAATAACAACAATAATAATGATAAATATGACAAATAAATATTAAACAATGCTAATAAGTAATAATGACGGCAATACAAATGTAAATAATGTTAACATCACATATAATAATACTAATAACAATAGCAATAGCGATAATAATCTATGATGAGCCTAACATTTTGCATGTCTATTATTTTTATTTTAATATTGTCATTTATTATGAAAACTCTATACTTTTTGTGACTAAATGTTTGTGTGGGTGACACGTTTTTATTTGAGAGTATTATTGAAAATTTTTTGTTTGTTTATTTATAGTTATTTTTTAATGAAATATTTATATTACTTTTATTTATATGATTACTGATATTAAGATTATTATATTTATTAAATCATTGTTACTTTTTTTTGCTGTAACTGTTTTAGTTACATTGTAGGTTGTTACGTATTGTCAGTACATAACTGTTTGTAACTTTTCTGTCTGTGCATTATATTCAATTGTTGTTTTAAAATTGATTTTAATTTATTATCATATCATTTTCTTATTATTCTTATAATTCATCATCATTATTATTATCATTATTATTTGTATTATTAATGCTCTTTCATGGTATTTACTTAAGATTAGTTTTTAATTATTTGTAAATAACCTCGATTGTAAGATCTTTTATCGAAAATATTGATATTTCTGTCAAAAAGACGGTTTTTAAATTGTGAGGTTGAGTTGAGTGATTGAAAAATGAAGAGGTAAATTATTCCACAATTTTATAAGTTGCTTTGTGATAGAATTATCACCGTATTTTACCGAACTACGATTTAGGATAAATAATTTAAAATTACAATAAGACATAGCTTACTATATTAACAGGCCTTGCCAACGCGCGGCTTGCGTAAAAAACTAGAGGCAAGATTAAAAATATTACTTCGCAGTAATTTACATTTTCAGTTAGGTCATTTTCGCATGAATATAGTATTTGTATGATATATCTACTAAAAGTAACTTAAAAAGAGTGAAAAGATGAATTTATTATTGTTTTTTTTCAATTTTGTTTATAACTAACATTGTAATATAACTAACAAATAACATCTATAACAATTTTAAATTAACTCAAATGTATCTAAAACTTATTATGTTTAAACAATTTAGTTAGTATATATAGATTTATATTTTTCTATAATTTAATATTACCATTTACCACAAAATTTATTAATGGGTTTTTTAAGTATTAAAAGTAAATTTTTGAGAAAAAAGAGATAAAATCTTTAGAGAATAAAAAGTAAATACAAGATTTTTAGATATTTTACTAAACACTATTTTACAGTTTTTGTTAAAAACACTGCAAACATTTTACTTTGTGCTGAGTTTTATCAACTTCTGCTTTGGCTCCTTGTGTGAACGAGGTGAAGAGAGTCAACAATAATTATTAAATAAAATATTTGTCATTGTTAATCCATGATGTCTTTGCATACCTAATGAATAAAATTTTGATAGCATCATAAGAAGGTTACACAGTGATGACCGACAAGTGTCATTATATACTACAGTAAAAAGAATTTAACAGCAAGTTGCCCATTGATAAACTTTGTCAACAGGAATTGTTAAACCTCCTCGATTTATGTCCTTTACAAAATTTCCATACGTTTCATAGAAATAAATGGTGTCATCAGGATTTTCATCTTCACGAATAATGTACCCAGCAATATAAACTAATGACATTTTAATATCAACAGTAAATGAATCACACAGAGCAGGTAAATTGTAAATAACGTAGCAAATACCCTCCTTTGGTAAAAAATTTACATTTTGGACAAGAGTGATCTGAACCTAGATTGGCTAATACATCTGAACATTTCTCCAACTTTAATAGCAACTTTGTACGGTATATAGTTACTTTTTCAAGAACTTGTTGAACGGAAATGAAACAAGTTCCTCCTGAGCCTTGTCTTAATTTTCCAAAGAGCTACTCTAATGGATCTGTTGTAAAGTTGGCTAATAATACATACTGATGAGTTGTATCTAAAAGATATTTTGACAACTGAACCAAACCATAACAGGTCTGAACTAAACAATTGTGTCTCTTGTTAGTAATTTGACTCTTTTTCCTTTTTCTGTTTTTTTTTTAGTTGTATTGCAAAATTACCCATTGCAGAAAGTTTGCTTAAATTGTCATCATTAGCAGAAGCAATAGCAGCTCGATTAGAATCTTTCAAACAAATGTCTGCTTATGGACTGTGAACATTACAAATTTTCCAGAATTTAACGACTTTAGAAATGAAAATAATTGTCCCTTCATTTTCATGCAGGTCTGGATGACTTTTTAATGCTGACAATGTTTCATCGCAAAACACTTGCAGACTAATGCTAACTTTGTGTCTTTCAATTGGCTTTGGATAAACAGAAACTTCCATTAATTTAGACATTTTAACAATGTTTTTCGTTTCAAGCTTGTACAAATTAATAATATCAACCCAGCGGGCTATTTTTTTTTTCTCCATCAATATAAAATTCAAGTTCTTGAGTTTTTTCTGTGATCCAGTTATTAAGTATACTTTTTAATAAATGAACATAATCAAATAAAAGAAAAATATTGTCTTTAATACACCATGCTTATTTTTCTCAAAAAAGTTATAAAACTTCTGATTGACTCTGTTACCATCACAGACAATAGAAACAACATTGCCCCCATTATTTTTAATTGCATCAAGAATCTGGGTTGTCTGTATAAAAATAAACTCAGCATCAAGTTCTCTGACTGGTAACATTTTGTAAAGAAATTTTGATCCATTAAACAATGTTACAACCAAAAACTCATTACTGTGTTTGCTAATAGATGAGGTTTGTTAACTGCTTTACCAAATACTATGCCACCATGATACTACAACATTGGTTTAACATAAACCTCATCAAGAAGTGATGAGGTTTATGTTAAACCAATATATATATTAAATATATCTATATTTTGCATTTTAATTTTAATCTAATAATAAAAATCAACATAATACCAAATTGCAATAATTTTCTTTAAAATCGACCCCCTTATTCGCCCCCGTATTTCACTTACCGAAAAAAACAGCAACAACAAAAACGAAAATAGGTACCAAAAGTTCTACACTAATTAAACTATTTGCTGGTATTTATTTTTTGTTGAAAATTGGCATGTGATTAAGAAATGCATGTAGAAAATTATTTTAATAATAAAAAAAGGGGGATCGACATTTCTACGACTACAATTTCATGTGTGAACATCAACCAAATTTTCAGGCAAAATTTTCGAAAAAATAATCCATGAAAAAGTGTGCTAACTTTATAGTCATAAAAAAATCAAGATTAACCTTTCGTCTTTTAAAAATAGTCTGGGTTCATATATGTTTCAAATAAGAATCACCACAAAATAACGTTTGCCTAGGGCTACCTAAAAAAAGTGGTAAACTTAATCTAACACTAATTAAACTATTTGCTGGTATTTTTTTTCGTTGAAATTGAGCAAGTGAATAAGAAATGCATGTAGAAAACTATTTTAATAATAAAAAAAGGGGATCGACAATTCTTCAACTACAATTCCATGTGTGAACATCAACCAAATATTCAGGAGCAAAATAATCCATAAAAAAGTTTAGTAACCATACATAAAAGTCTTTAAATAATCAAGATTAGCTCTTCTTCTTTCAAAAAAGTATCTATGTGTATATATGTTTCTGAAAAAAAACTCTACAAAAATACGTCTGCTCCACGCTGCCTAAAAAAGAGTTAAAAAAACGAGAACCAAAATTTTGGCATAAAAATCTGTTCCGTAAATCGTGATTTACGGAATGTACCTTACGTACTGTTTTTACGGAATTTACGGAACGTACCTATATATATATATATATATATATATATATATATATATATATATATATATATATATATATATATATATATATATATATATATATATATATATATATATATATATACATTCAACTTAAATTGTTAAACACTAATTTCATCAAATAAAATTTTAAATGAAAATTATTTTATTAATTTTATAATAATTATTTATTAATGTTATACAATTATTATTGTTACAAAAAAGCCATGCTATAAGATTAGATAATAACGAAAACTTTTTTTCGTGGTGAAAAAATTGGAAAATGACGCAGGGAGGTTTACTTGTTTATGATTCCAGAAAAATAGACAATTTAATAGATAAACAAGTTTGCATAATTTTAGTACCAAAATTTTAGTAAAGAAAGTCAAGTATGTCATAGTAAGAATAATATTGTTGAAAGTATATTATTTTCAAAGCCTTGTTTGTAGGTTAGATAATCTAGCATTGTAGATTAACTACGCAATTTCACTGCTAAGTTTTTAAGATGAGAGGAAAAAGATAGATTTGAGTCAATTTTGAATGCAAAATATTTTAATGAAACTTCGAGGAATATTTTTTGGCCAGTTATCTAAAGTTTCGGTTTTTATGCATTTTAGATTGATTTTGTTTGAAAACTATTAGTTCAGTTTTGTTGGTATTAAGACCTAGTATGTTAGAGCACACCCATTGAAGTAGATTGGATAAATCATGATTAATATTTATGTTAATTTTTTAACTTTTTTTATTTATTTGTTATGTGTTAGTTGGTTTCGTCAACAAAATGGTGAGTCGTTTAAAATTTTGCAGATATTAAGGTCAATTATAAAAATAAGGAAAAGCAATGGTCCTAGTACAGAATCTTGGGGTGCACCTGTGGAGTATTTTATTGGAAATGATTTGATTTCATTGATAGAGACAAATTGCAATCTATTAAGAAGATATGATGAAAACCATTGAAGAGCAATACCTCGGACACCATTGTGTTTCAATTTACTTTGGAGGATAGAGTGATTAACAGAACCAAAGGCTTTCTCTAAGTCAAAAAACACTCTGCATGCAAAATTTTATTTTCAAGAGCTTTTCTTCTAGTTTCAGTTACTTTAATAAGTGTATGAGTTGTGGAGCTACAAAATCCATACTGATGTTTGTAAAAAAATTGATTTTTGTCAAAAAAACTATAAAGTTTGTTGTACATGACTTTTTCAAATATTTTGCTAATTTTAGAAGAGAAATTGGTGGATAATTTGTGCGGTCCATTAGAGAACCTTTTTTTATGTATAGAAATGACTTTGGCTATTTTCAAAACATCTGGAAAAAAAGCTCACAAATAACATGAGAATTAAGTTTAAGAATGTGTTGGGAAATACTATTTGGATCTAAATATTTTCTTATTTTGTAGAGTATTTTTGTTAAATCCGACACCTCATTTTTAGTCACTGAATTAAAAAAGAAAGAATTAGAATTTTTTAAATAGTCAGAGATAATACTTTTAAAAGATGATACTTTTAGAAGATTATACTTTTAGAAGATGATTTTTAGAAGATATCTTTTACGATTAAGAGTTGTGATAAACGTTTATAAGAAGAATTTAATAGACTTATTGACATTATTACCATTTTTAATACGAAACTCCCGGTCAACATTAGAAATATCCTGAATAAATTTATTATCATTGAAATTCTTAAATGATCTTTCAGTTGTTATGAATCTTGTTTTTTTGAAAGGAGTACTTGGAATGCAAACAAACTGTACCATGTGATTTGAAATTGATATTGTTAAATTGCTGAAACTAAATTTGAAAATTTAAAAAGATGTTTTCAATAGTTGTTTTAGATTTATAGGTTACTCGTGTTGGTTGAATTATTGTTAGAAAAAAAGAATAAGAACTTAGAATGTCAAGGTAATCAGAGATAATAATGGATTCATTGTAGTTTAGTAAGTCCATATCAAAGTCACCCATTAGCATAACCTGTTAATTTTTAAAACCAAGTCTTTCAAGTAAAGAATTAAAATAATCAGAAAAAATTCCTTTAGAGTTCATTGATGAATGCTGTTATATAGAGTCAATCGTGATATTTTTTTCTTAAAAGGACTGATGATTTCAATAAAGATAGATTCTAGATATTTTGAGATATTTACTACAAGATCTTTTCGAATATTGCAGTTTAGATTGGATTTTAAGTATAGAAAAACGCCTTCGTCTTTAGCTTTAGTGGAGTATCATTCGATATTATAGCCATTTATACTTATGTCAATTATATTGGGATCGTTAATGTACAAATTAGATTCCGATATTCCAAATGCTATTGGAAGAATGGTAAGTAAACTAATTAGGCTGCAAAGATCACCAATATGAAAGTGCATATAACTAATGTTGAAATAAAGGTATAATTCAGAATTTGATTTTGATTATTATTATTATTATTATTATTATTATAGTTGCAGGCGTAAAATATACTTACAATATATACATACAGCAAGCAGGGAAAATACCTTTCTCTAAACAACCAGTTTTATAAATATTCGTTCCGAATTTTATCCCCAACCAGTGATCCAGTCTAATTTTAAAAAAAAGTAAAGATGAGTAGAAAGTTATTTGCTCGGGTAGTTTGTTCCTTTTCTCATTTCTCTCTCTTTTTTTTACTCATTTTATTGTTTCTTCTTTTATTGATTTTGTTTTATTTATTTATTTATCTTTTTTTTTTGTAGTATATATTTTGCTGTTTAATAAAATAAGTTAAATATGAGTTTCACGTAAAAAATATAAATAAATAAGACAATTTAAAAACAGACAGGGACTCAAAGAAGGTATGGGCGATGCAATACCACCTCAATCTATTCATAGAGCCCCTTAAAATAATAAATATCCTCAAAAAAACTAATAAACTGCAGATAATAGTAGATGTAAAATTTCCAATTTAAATACTCAAAGATTTACAATATATAAATACTTAAATAACTAAAAGATTAAACAATTACTTCCTTCAAAGAACAAAGCGTGTACCATAGAAATGCTGGTAGGTTATGCGGGTATTTAATGATAAAAATATTAAAAGAAGAAACCACTGCTATTGTAAATGCCACGGTGATAGCCGAGAAGCCGCATCGCCGCAAAAAAATGGTAAAACTTTGTTAACAAGATATATTTTAAAAAAATGCCTTTTGTTAACAGGTTTAGTTATTATTATTTATTTATTAGTTATTTATAATTAGAAATTACACAACACAAAACCGGTAAACGATATGTTTAAATTTTAAAATGCACAACTATCTGTGTGTTTTTAAATTAAAAAAAAAACTTTTTGAAAAAAAATCTCCAAATCAACTTCATGTATGGTATTACGCACACATGCTTTATTTTGGTTATTGTGGAAGCTGCGTCAGTTTCAACTCCAGCCGCATCTTTGTTTGATCTGTTAAATCTGTGTTTTTTAAAGATTCACAAAAGCGAATGGATTTTCAACACTTAAAAAGACATTTCAAAAAAGTGTAAAAAGGCTGCTATAATATCATGAGGCAGGTCACTAATGATTTTTCCGATCCATGTTTTAGAGCTAGTCGAATCTTGTTTAAAAGGTTTAAATTAAAGAAAAATATTTAAATTCAACAATATGCTTATCTTGTCTTCTTTCATATTAAAATCCGAGCCTAGATATACTTATAAGGCGTATGCTTATAAAAAAAAATGTACTGTCATAAACATTTGTTAAACCACTCAATGACCTCTAGTATTTTTACAATAATTAATATATGGTAGAAAGTTGGTAATTATTATCTTAATTTTAGTTACTGATAATTGCCAACTATGTCAGATTTAGTATAAATAACGCTGTTTTCTTAATAAGAGTATATAAAAACAAGTTGCAAAAAATGCGTTGAGTTGATCTTCCTTAGTAAGTTAAAAACAAAGAAAAATTCACAACACAAAGTGGCGACCCTATCAGGACACTGGAATCTACTGAACACTCTACAAGCTATCAACTGACTTAAGGAATCAAAGATTACAATAGAATTTAAAATGCCTCCTAAGCAACGCGAAGATCCAATCGCTACACTATCAAGGAAGTTGGAGCTAACATTAACAAAAGTTGAGCGACTTGGTCTGGAAGTACGCATATCATTGAACAATAACGATATGCACACACTAGATAGATTAGAACCAACTATCAAAGCAAAACTGTCGGAGACTTTTAACTTAATTTAAAACATAGAAGAATTAAAAAGAGACGAAGAAAACGCCGACAATGAAGAAATCGACAACTGGTACGAACAACAGAACAACTTAATTAAACAGCGAAGTGAACTTCTAACCTCACTGGAAGAATACGTATAGAAAGAGAAGTTACAAAAAAGAAGAAGATACAGGAAGAAATTGCTCGTGTAAAAGAAGAACTAAATGAACGAAAGCAAGAAACAACTAAAAGCATGCACAGTGCACACACAAATGATTGTAAAGCAAAACTTCCCAGACTACAAATTTCAAAATTTGATGGGACTATTCTGGATTGGGTGCGGTTTTGGGAACAATTCAGCACAGAAATTGACAGCACAAGCTATCCTCCAGTAACTAAATTATCATACTTACGTGAACTATTATCAAACACGCCAAAAGAGGAAATTTCTGGACTCCCTTTTAATGCAAATGGTTATGAAAAAGCGAAAATTATTCTAAATCAAAAATATGGAATCACTTCTGAAATTATACGCCAGCATGGTCGTGATATCATGGATCTTCCCTACATAAAAAATACCGACGTGGATCAAATACATTATTTTTACATAAAATTAAATGTAAGCATAAACTCGTTGAAAACTTTAAACAAATTGGAGACAGCAGAAATACTGGTACGCGAAACTCTTGACAAACTTGGCCCTGTTAAAGCTGATATTACTCGAACAGATCCAAAATGGCTTGAACAGCTAATTGAAGCTCTACATGAATATACGATACGAAACCCAGAATCATCTATTGGACGACCAAGAAATAATATCAGAAAAGAAAATTCAAAACCCCACAATATTTGGGAGCACAAAAATTAAATGGAAAAACACTTCCAACATAACGAAACTAGAAACATTGGCTGTATCTACTGCAGTTCGCAAAATCATCGCAGCCACGAATGTACGAAACTTCATTCAACACAGCAAAGGAAACAATATCTTAAAGAAAACCATTGCTGCTTTAACTGCACGTCAACAAACCACACAGTATCCAACTGTTGTAGCAAACGTTTTTGCTACCATTGTTATGGAAGGCATCATTCATTTATATGCACTGGGGTTAATGAAGACGAATCAAAAAAGGGTATCCTTATGACTGGATACGAAGGGCAAACTATTCATCCCACAGTGGTTGTGAACGTTTGCAAATATAAAGTGAGAGCACTCTTGGATACGGAAGCTGGTAGTTCGTATGCTTCATCTACGCTAATCAAGTACCTAAAGTTAGAGCCAAATAATTGGAAATCGCAAAACATTGAAACAATGACTAGATCAGTGCATTAAAACCTTCTGTTGTTCTACACAACTCTATATTCAATAAACGTACGCAACAGCCTTGATATTAAACTCTACAAGTTAGAAAGGAAAGTGCTTACAGTACTACAAAATCCGAGGATATCTGTCCTAAAAAGGAAATTCAAACACTTAGAGAGATTGCATTTTCATAAGGAAGATGACTACGATGATCATAAAATTCATCTTATAATTGGTGCTGGTGATATTGCAAGAATAAATTTGAAAGGTTTCAGGACTGGAAATGATGGAGAAGCTATTGCAGAAGAAACCATATTTGGATGGACGGTTATGGGACAAGGACAAAGCACCTCGGACTGTTTATATTTTACAAAGTCAATCAACGACTGTTACAAAGAACTATATAGCTTGGATGTTCTTGGTCTAAAAGATCAAAGCAAAGGAAATCAAAATGAAGTATATGAATAATTTAAAGAACAGCTACAACAAGATTCAACTGATTTTTATCACACTGGATTATCAAAGAGGAATGTTCAAAACTGGCATCTTATTCAGACGGGAGCATCTCAAGGTTGTATAGTTTACTAAGGAAACTGGAAAAGAAACTAAATGATCTCATAAAATATAACGCTATTATTCAAGAACATCTCAAGGATGGGATAATTGAGTATGCACCAAACAATCCAACTGGCAAGCGAATATTCTACATGCCTCATCAAGCAGTGATAAAAGAGGACTCCGAAACAACCAAGCTAAGGATTTTTTTTGACGCGTCAGCTAAAGAATACAGATCACCCTCACTTAACGACTGTTTTCATATTGGTCCTCCATTGCAACCCTTACTACTCTATGTTATTTTACAAAACAGATTGCAACCTGTATTTAAAAAATAGCAATTCATTTGTTCAAAAAGGGAGGATTCCAGCTTCACAAATGGCACTCGAACTTTCCAGTATTGGAAACCAATGATTCAAAAGAGAACTATCATGAAGTTACCATCAATGAACAAAATAAACGTTATTCAAAAATTGTTGGTTTGTTGTGGGAAAAAAATGAGGACACTTTATTAATGGATTGTAGACCAACTCGCCAAAAAAACATCACAACCAAAAGAGGAATTTTAAAAAGTTAGGCTAGAGTTTTTGATCCACTTGGTGTGATTTCCCCAATAACACTAACGGCAAAACTTATATATAGAAAAATTTGTGATTTAAAGTTTGCTTGGGACGAAAAATTTTCACCTGAATTAACAAAGGAATGGATGCTTTGGAAAAATACTTTACAAGACCTTACACCAATACCAAGAAGTATAACTGTTTTGAAACATAATAAAAAAGATTGAAATCCATGGATTTGGTGATGCAAGCAAAGATGGCTGCTGCAGTGCAATATATGTAGTAGTACATCAAGGAAACAAAGTAACTCAAGGATTGATTACAGCCAAATCACGCATATCAAAGCGAGGTTGTTCTATTTCCAGACTTAAATTGATTTCGGGATACATGTTAGCTAATGCTCTTATTACGTTAAATTGGCACTTGAAGGACACCCAGTTATGGAGATACACGGCTGGCTTGATCAAAATTGCTCAATACGAATTTGAAAAATCCAAACAATATAAAGAAACTTCAGAAAGATTTCAATTACATAGAAATCACGATGGGCTATTAGTTTGCATGGGTCGTATACAAGGTGAGCACCCAATATTTTTACCTCGCAAACATCCCTTTACAAACTTGGTTATTCAAAGAGAACATGCACAGACTCACCATGGGATGGTTGGTCTAACAATGTCCAAGTTTCGTGAGCATTATTGGACAGATACCTTACGTAGCTAAGTAAAAACAATAATATACGATTGCAATTGGTGTACAAGATTCAGGTACAAACCATTACAAGCTCCATTAACAGCTGATTTGCCAAAGTATCGAACTAAAAGTAAATACCCCTTTGAAACTATTGGTTTGGATTTCGCTGGCCCAATCGAATATAAAGTAAGCAAAGAGTGTTACAAAAAACCGTACATTGTACTTTATCCATGTGCAACTTCAAGAGCAATCCATTTGGATCTACTAAAAACAATGGAAAATAAAGATTTTCGAAGAAGTGTATAAGAAATGATTGCAAGAAGGGACACACCTGCACTCATAATAAGCGACAATGCTAAAACAATTGTAAGTACTGCAAGGTGGCTCCGACGATTGCAGAGAGACCCGCTGATAAACGAATACTTAGGTGAAATGAACATAAAATGGAAGTTTAATTTAGCAAGAAGCCCATGGTGGGGAGGTTTCTTTGAAAGAATGGTGGGGTTAGTAAAAAGATCATTACACAAAGCAGCTGGAAGGATTCGTCTGACTTTCGAACGACTTAAAGAAGTTTTGATTGATATTGAAAATACGTTGAATAACCGACCATTAGGATATATCGAGAACGATATTCAACTTCCGATATTAACACCAAACATGATTTTACATAGGAAAGGTATTACGATCCCTTCCGAAAATGCAGAAGATGACGATGATGAAGATTTTAAGAACAAAACGACTACACGAACAATACGGTATACCACAAATGCAAGAACTTAGCGTGGAAAAGGTGGACAAACGAGTATTTAAGATCATTACGATAAAATCACCAGTGCAAAGGCTATAACCAAAAGAACATAGCAGTGGGAGAGATTTTCTTACTTAAAGGAGAAGTAAAGAATAGAGGTGAGTGGAAAATTGGTATGGTAACAAAACTTGTTCGCGGAGAAGATAATATAATCCACGGTGCTAAATTAAGAACGGGAAATAATCAAGTAGTGGAAAGACCGATTCAGATGCTTTATCCGTTGGAAATTTGCCAAGATCCTACTGAGATCAAGGAATTTCTAAATGATTCTAAACCTAGCGAAAACATATCAGCAGAGCAAACAAAAACTCTGAAGCAAAGACCTTCACGAATGGCGAAATAAAAGGCTGAGGAACTTATTAAAATAACAGCTCTTGATGAACATTTTGATGAGAATTTGTAGATATTCTCTACAAATTAGGGGAGTGTCATAAAAATTTGTTAATCCACGCATGCATTTTGGATTGATATTTTAACTCAGTAAACATAAAAGCCATGTTGAATATAGAAAAGCAATTGCTTTTACTCAGTAACTTTACTCAGCCTTACGTGAATAAAAATTTGAGCGATTTTGATCAAAACTTTATTCACATAAAGCTGAGCAATTAATCAGCGTTTTTGGAGTAAATTGCTCAGCTTAACGTGAATAAAATTTTAAGCAATTTTGTTTAAATTTTCATTCACGTAATGCTGAGCAATTCCTCCTAAAACGCTGACTTAAAAGACTTAAAAGACGTCTAAATTATGTCTTAAATTAAAATGTGCATTTTTAGAAATTCTTATGTAATTGAGAAACAAATTGTGCAATTTAGAAATCTTAATATGTAATTGAGAAATACAACACGTAATTAAAAAACCGTAATATGTAATCAAGAATACATAAACTGTAATTATAAATGTATTATGTAATTATAAAAGGTTTTCTCGGACATAAATGTTAATAAGTTAATAGTATCACATTTAGCATTTGTATGCACCAGAAAAAAATTTTCAATTAAAAGATCGTTGTGTTATATTTTAGTACACTATGACCAAAGTGTTATCAATTTCTTATTTAAAATCTCCGCTCATGCATGTTTTTAATTTTTCCCTGGAACAAGGTACCTTTCCTGATAAACTTAAAATTGTAAGTGTGGTACCAGTCTTGAAATCTGGAGGTGTTACAAGCGTCTCCAATAACAGACTAACCTCGATACTACCTTGCTTTTCAAAACTAATAGTATTCATTATGTATCACAGACTATTTAAAAAATTATCATTAATTAAGCTATTTCAAAATAACAATATTCTTTATTATAAACAATTTGGATTTAAAAAGAATCACTCGACTGATCAAGCAGTTATTTATCATGTTCAAAATATTTTTCAGGCATTCCGTGAAAATAAATCTACTTTAGGTGTATTTATTGATATAAGCAAAGCATTTGACTCTATATTCTCTTAAATAAAGTTACGGAGTTCAATTATTTAAATTAAATAAAATTAAGGAATTCAATTATTAAATGGTTTCAAAGCTATTTGTCAAATTGGAAACAAATTAATTTCTTTTAGCTGCGGAAAAACTAATATTATGAATATAAGCTGCGGGGCTTCCCTGGGGTCGATTTTAGGACCACTCTTATTTTTAATTTATATTAATGATTTAAGCAAATCTTGTAATTTACTCAGAGTCGACAACACCAGGGGGTAAGGAGGCACTGCCCCCATTCACCCCCTCCCCCACACACACTTTTTTTCTAAAGAGCCTTTTTTTTTAGAGAATTTCCTAGATAAAGAGGATTTTTTTTTAGAAATTGGCAATTGTGCCCCTCCACCATGAAACTCACATCGTCGGCCATATTACTAGACGCTTTTTTTGTATACTGATGAGACAAATTAGTTTCATGCTCATCATGATATAAAAATGTTGTTTAATTTATTTTTTTTTTATTTTTTTATTTTTATTTTATTTTAGGTGCCCCAAGAAGTCCTAATGGTCTTGTCACAGAGCACCGCGGAAGTGCATTTAACCAGGAAGTTCACGCCTCTTTCCTTACCGTGACGCGAAAATTTGTCCAGAGCTCGTTTCGAACCTAGTTAACACGAAACTCTTAAAACTCACAGAATGCTTTAATGCAAATAAATTATCAATAATTATTCATAGTTATCTGAATTAAACAAACATAACTTAGTGTAACGCAAATGAAAACAAAAGTAAAAAAATCTTTAATAAACAAAAACACGCAGTTAGAATATTATCTAGTATAGGCCATTTTAAACACTCCATAGAACTATTTTAAAGCGGAATATGACCATGGTTATATTCAAATGTTTAGTTGGCAGACATTACAATGTCTGCCAACTGAACATTTATTGTCTTTTAATTTTTATGTTCAAAGTTTTTTTTTTTTTTTTAACATCTTCGCTTCCAACTGGGCTGCAAGCAACCACTAATTAAAGTTGAAAGTTACTGGAAGAGAAAATATGAAAATTGTAGAGCAAGATAACGATTGACAGACGACTTAAAGGATTGCAAATTACATGAATCAGGAAAGCAAGACAAGGGAAGCGAATTCCAAAGAACAGATGTTCGAGGAAAAAAACTAGACGAATAAGCGTTTTTGGAGCACTTTGGAACAGTCACAGAAAAAGGATGAGACTTAATTGAATGACGAGTAACACGAGAATGAATTTTAGTAGATGGCACAATAGACGCTAGTTCTTTAGAGCTGTGCCCATTATAGTATTTGTAGAAAAGAGAAAGAGAAGCAACATTACGGCGATGTGATAATGGTTGGAGGTTAGCTGCAAGAGCAGGTCCAAATATGTTTACAATGCGTTTTTGCACTTTGTCTAAAAGAGGAAGGGCATCAATAGAAGATCCGCCCCAGATATGGCAACAGTATTCCATCTAAGGCCGGATTTGAAATTTATAGAGATAGAGAATAGAATACGAAGTAAGAAGTGCCGAGCTCGATAAATAGATGCAACCTTAGCATATGCTAAACTTTGCAACAAGTTTAATATATGGTTTTCAAGAAAAATCGGAAGTAAGAGTTAATCCTAGAGTGGATGACTCATCGAGTACATCACCGTTCATAAATATAGGAAGATCTAAATTATTTCGATAACGATTGACAGAAAAAAATTGAGTTTTATCTGTATTGAAGTTCACCAGTCACTGTGAGCCCCCTGCTGTAGCATAAGTGAGATCCTTTTCAAGGTCAAATGCTCCCTCCAACCAATCAGAGAGTGTTGACTTCTTATCACGACAAGAATAAATGATAGTATCAGCAGCAAACAATGCCACCTTAGATGTGAGAATATCTGGAAGATCGTTAATGAAAATTAAAAAGAGCATAGGGCCAAGGATAGAACCTTGAAGTTACAGAATAAGATGAAGAGTGCCGTCCATCGAGGACAACTTTTATACTACGATTGGAAAGAAAGGATTCAATAATCTTAAAAATGTTGCCAGATACAGCATAAGAAGAAAGCTTATGGAGAAGACCAGCATGCCAAACTTTATCAAAAGTTTTTAAAATGTCAAGAGCGATAGCCTTAACCTCTCCACCTTTATCTAATGCACGATAAAACATATCTGTTATTACTGTTAGCAAATCAGCTGAAGAACGAGAAGATCGAAATCCATATTGATGGTCAGAAAGTAAGCTATTAGATTCAAGATGAGAAATTAAGAGCTTATTAATTAAAGATTCAAAAACCTTGCTTATGATAGGAAGAAGATTAATGGGACGGTAGTTGGACGAATCAGATCGCTCTTCAGAATTTTTGAAAATAATATATGTTGTCCGGGCCACAAGCTGTAGAAAAGTCTAAGCAGGAAATTACTTTAGATACAGAAACTGTAGTGATACAAATGTCAAGCAATAGATCAACCTGTTTATTGACAATATTAAGCAGAACGCAACTAGTGGAATCAAGAGTTGATATTGATGAAAAGTTTTCAGCTTTGACTTTAAGTGAGGTGATAAAGTCTGAACCATACAAGAGAGGTGGAATTAAAGATTTGCCCTTATTATTGATACTATTAAAGATTCTCCAGAAGTCACGAGAGCCTAATTTTTGAGATGAGATACAAGAATTTATGACCTGAGAATAGCGGGCTTTGGGGTTAGACAAAACCTTTTTACAATGGTTCCTAGCATTAATAAACAGACGTCTATTTTCTGAAGAATTGTTTTGCTGATAGATATGGAAGTAACAGTTTCAATTGCAATCGTAGCAGCACAATATGAGGAAAACCATGGAGGAGAGTGAGGCTTTACCTGGAATGCCAGCCTGAATCCACTAAGTTATGTAAGAAGCACATTTGTCGACTGGAAGACGAAAGATTTCTACCCAAGGGCCATCACAAAGAAAGTCACGGAAAGAGTCCCAGTCAGCTTTAAGATAGTTGTAAGATGTGCGATGATAGGGGATTCAGATGATGAAGAAGAATTACAGTGTCCGACAAAAAAAAAGCTTAGGTAAACTCTCAAAAAATAACAACAAAAAAGAATGATAATAAAATATTCTTTACAATATATATATTTTTTAATACTATTTTAGGAAGAAATAATTCATTTCAATAGTGTATCTTTAATATTCTAGAAATATCTTTGGACAAACTGCAACCACATGTTTACGTCATTTTATTATTTTTCAATTAGAGCTTGACATGTCAAATTCCGGACAAATTTTTAGCGAGTTGTGAAAAAAAATATTTATTGTTAGCGAAAACGTAATTCTAAATTATTTTTCTTGCTTCAATTGTCGCTTTTTCTATCAAAGCACCCAAGTCGAACAATGCGCCAGACAACTCAAAAAAAGATAAGAAAACAACTCACTTAGTTTGAAAAGGGCCAAATTGTGGCATGGCATGAAAGTTGATACACTGCCCATGAAATTGGAAAAAAATTGAATCGACGGTGCACTACAATTTGAAGATTTTTGTTCAAGTATTATTTGATGGGAAGTTTTAAACGCAAAGAAGGGAGCGGAAGAAGGCGTAAAACAACTGCCAGAGAGAACAGATTAATTATAAGAGAGGTTCGAAAGAATAGAAAGCTAACAGCGGCTGAAATAAAGAGAAATTTTAAACTGAATGTTGACGAACGGACGGTTCTTCGAAGGATCCATTCTATTGGGAAATTTAAATCTTACTGGAGCGTTAAAAAACCATTTTTTTCTGAAAGTAACCGGAAAAAAAGACTTCAATGGGCAAAGCAATATCAGAATTGGACAATCGAACAATGGAAAAATTTTTAATGGAGTGATGAGTCACCATTTTGTTTGCGCTTCAGTGGACGGTCGCGTGTTTGGCGATTACATAATGAACGTTACGATCCATTAGTAACACAGCCAACAGTAAAGCACGATAAAAAGTGAATGTATGGGGATGTTTTACTTCATCGGGTGTTGGTCGTTTGTATAAAATTCCAGGGATTATGGACAGTAAAATGTACAAACAAATCTTAATTCATCGACCGATACCTAGCGCAAATGAGCTTTTTAAAGATAAAAGTTGGGTCTTTCAGCAACATAATGACCCGAAACATACGGAAAATAATGTGAAAAATTATTTGAAGAACAAAAAATTAGTGGTTCTTTCTTGGCCAACTCAAAGTCCTGATCTGAACCCTATCGAGTTCTCTGGAGTATATTGGATCATGGAATCAAGACAAGAGCTTCAAAATCAATGGAAGAACATATCTGGAGAACTCTTACAATCACTTGTTGAGAGTATGCCTCGTTGGTGCAAGGCAGTGATCAAAAGCCGTGGCTTTACCACAAAGTATTAGTTTGGTCTATTTCGTTATTTCAATAAAAATTCTCAAATTTTCGTCATTTTTTTCTTGTTTTTTTCTATCTAATTATCAATGCACCAAATAAAAAATTTTTATCTCATTTTTCTATATCAGTTGTAGAAATTTAGTTGAGTTCTCTTGCATGTCTACCTAAGCTTTTTTTTTGTCGGACACTGTAGATATTAGTTTTAGAGAGATCAAACTGTGATCAGAAGCACCTAAGGGTGAATGTGGACAAACTAAGCACTGACTAGGATCAGAAACAAGACATAAGTTGAGTAGAGAAGTTATATGATTCAGGTTGTCTGGAAAGCGACTTGGAAAGTTGACTATTTGAGCTAGGGATTGAGAAAGGCAAAAGTTGTGGGCTTTAATGCCTGCAGAATCACTGACCCTAGAGCCATTCAGTGTGATGAATAATAATAGTCTGTGGAATTAAATAATAATAAATAAGAGTAGTCTGTGGATTAAAGTCACCGATACAATAACAATAATGTTAGCTGATGGATAAAGAGAGAGGGCTTGGTCAATATGATCAGAAATAACATTAAAAAGAGTGCAGTCTTGAGATGAAGGAGAGCGATACAAAACAAAGAGAAAGGTGATAGAGTGAAGTAATGCTAAACGAAAGCACATGAAAGAATAGTCTGTGGATTCAAACCTAGTTTCACGATAAATGGGTGAATTCTTACGAATGTAAATGCCCAGGCCAAGCATGTGATTATTGAGTACGAATTAAAGGAAGGTAACGATTATTACTGAGATCACAAGATGAGACTGCTGAACTCAAATTAGTCTCACAAAGAGCAAGTAGTTTTGGTGAACTTTGCAAGAGATAAGACTCAACAGAAGAAAAGTTACTTCGAAGACCACGAATATTAGTGAATGATAGGTTTAGAGAACTTGGTGGTGATGATGGTTTTTTGTGTTTTATAGTTTTTGGTACTTTATTCATTTTTAATTTTGTTGAAGAACTTGACTCAAAGCATAGATAGTACTCAGATCACTGTTTTATAGCCCAAGCAATTGCAACATTACTACTAATAAACCCTAAGCCGTAACAAAGGGCTCCAAATGTGGCCTAGACAATGCACACCAAAAGTACAAAAAGGGACACCATCCATGCGCAACATGGCACATGGCACTGTTAATACTTTGATATTTTTTAGCTGTTGATAGAATCAGCCTCTCTGAGAGCTACCACAAAGTTCAGGAAACCTGACTACCAGCCGGCCTAAGAACCATAAAACTGAGTTTTAGAGCTGTACCCTCATTAGGAAATAATAAAATGAGTTGCCTAGTCATAAAAACAGAGACACTAGCAAAACTCATGCATTGAGTCAAGAAGATCCAGCATTCAACATCCAATAGATGAAGTTAATACAAAAACAACACTAAAAATTTTTAATTTGTTTTTCATAATAAATAAGCACAGACACTTAACCAGATACTCAAACAACACTAATATTCAGCCCAAAAGTTTTTACCGCAATTGAGTTTTCAATAGCTATCAGACGAATAAAAGTATGGAATAAAGTTATAATAAAGGACAGAAAGTATGGAATAAAGTTCTATCTAATAAACTTAAAACTCTTGAAACTCTTTACAAATTCGAAGCGAAATCGAAGCAAATGCTTTTGGTTAGTGAAGGAGTGCATGCTTTTTTTGAATTTTCTGGGTGATACAGATATCTTCATTATCTTCGTCAACCTAGTGTCGCTTTAGGATAATCCTTTAATATATATATATATATATATATATATATATATATATACTTTTTTTATATGGAGAGATTTAGGCCCATATCGATTTTGCTTTTAACCTTATATTTTTAATTTATAATTTTTTTTTTTAATTCATCAACATTTTATTCTTTATTTTTTCTACTTTGTAACCTTTTATTTTACTTTACCAAAAGCTAAGATAACTTAAGTTATAACGCGTTAAGTTATAATTTTACTGCAAGTTATATGATTTTTGAAGAGATATGAATATTGAATTGATGAAAGTAAATAAATGGTTTAGGGCTAACATGCTCTCAATAAACACAAATAAAACTCAATATACATTATTTTATAAAAAAAAAAAAAAAGAAAATCTCCCGCTTAAATTACCAGCTCTCTTTATAAATGATAAACAAATTAAAAAGCTGGAATTTTTAAAATATCTTGGAGTTTTTGTAAATAAAAACTTATCTTGGTGTCCTCACATAAAATACATGCAATCCAAAATTAAACAAAACAATTGGCATAATGTACAGAATTAGCCCATTGATAAATACTCAAAGTATTAAATTATTATACTTTAGCCTAATTCGTCACTTAATTAATTATGATAACATTTTGTGGGCTAGCACACAACCTGCTAAACTTAAAAAGATATTTAGTGTGCAAAAACATGCTAGCAGAAATATATAATAAAAAAATAGATTTGAGCATGCAAAGCTATTAATGAGGGAAATAAAAATGTTGAATGTATATGAGAAACAAATTTCAACACATGATCTTCATGTATAATCATTTTAAAAATCTTACACCAAAAAATTTGAAACAAAATTTAAAATAAATTAAAATAATAAATATTCTCTAAGATCTAATGAGAGGCTCACCTATAGACTGCCTCGTAAATTAACTAAATATAAAGAGTACAACATAACATATCGAGGGTTTAAGATATGGAACAGCTTTAATAGCCTTCTTCAATATGGTGAAACCAGTAAATTTATTTGTTTCATATAAAAAGAGAAATTATAAAACCAAATGAAAGCTTTGAAATTTGATATACAAGCCTGCTTAATAAATCTTTTTGTTAAACTTAATATCTTATATTATGTTTTATTTTTTTATTTAAACTAATTTATATTCATTGGAGTTTATTCTATTTATTGTCTTATAGTTTAAATATATAACGGAGATGCTTATTTTTTCATATTTCAACGGAGTTTTATATAATTTTAACAATTATGTTTTACTTTAAACTTGTTAAAAACCCAAATAGGGGTTCTATAAAAAGATTATGATGACTTTGGTCATCCATATCTTCTTTGAGTACCTGTCCGTTTATATAAATCGTTTTTCTTTTCATTTTATGAAAAAGGGTCCTTGTATTATTATTTTTTAGCTATATGAACAGCAAAAGATATGTTTAAATTTATATATATATATATATATATATATATATATATATATATATATATATATATATATATATATATATATATATATGTATATATATATATATATATATATATATATATATATATATATATATATATATATATATATATATATATATATATATATATATATATATATATATATATATATATATATATATATATGGTATATCCATTTTTGTGGTATTGAGATAATTGAAGTTTTTTTTATTTAAAAATCGTATTTGCGTTCAAAGTGCTGTATATCCTATTACTGCTTATCAGAAAAATGCTGTATATCCATTTTATAAATATGAATATCCACCTAACAGATATTATGGAAAGGTAAATAACTTTAAAATACCTAATTATTTTCGTAAATTAAATAAAATGTGAAATATTATTTTCTAGTTTAAAAATTTAACTTTTAATTATAACTTTATCAACTATTATCTCTTAAATATTAAAATAACAGGAATTATCTTTTACATTGAAAATTAAAAAAAAAAAAGTTAGATATCGTCATCACTAGAGTGTTCAGTATCTTCTCTGGAATCTTTTAGTAATGTCTTATACAGTGTGTGTACTGTGGCATCTGCACCCACAGCATTTAGGAGACGAAAAACATCTTTTTTTTAGCATTTTTTACACAGTTTTTTGTTGCTAGGATGCTTGGTTTAAAAGTGTCCTATTTCTTACCTTTCTTAAGTAGGCAATGTGAGGTTGGCTCAGAATGATAGCTGCACTGTGCTATTTCCAGATAATTAGATTTGATAATCAATTTTTTTCCCTCGCCTATTTGAAATGTTTTTATTGTTTTCACAAATTTTTTTACTTCTGCTTTAAAGTCTAAAGCTGACCAATCCTGACCAAAAACAAACACTTTGTTGAGAATGTCTCTATAGATATCAGGTTCTAGAATCTGCTCATGTTTTTTGATATCCTGCTGAACATGACCAAACACTCTATTTGCTGGAAGGTAGGAGTGCCCTCGTTCTGGGAATGTATGAGTGATAAGAAGATTTCTAAAATGTTGTTTTCTCAAAGAAAGAAGCATTGACACCATGTTTATGTTTTTATTTTGTCCATAGCAGGAATCAGAAAATAAACGAAGAACCAATGCATTTGAACACAAATCAAAAAGATATGCAACCAAAAAATGCTGTAACGCTGAACAAATCATATTGGAATCTTTACAATTTTCACATTCCAACCAGATGAAAAAGTTAATATTTAAATGTTGAGTCTGGTTGCCTCTGTGTACAACAACGCCTAGTACATAAAGATAGAGTTGCCGAGAATAGTAGGCTTCTCCTATAGGCAGCTTTGACAAAACCAGATTCTCCATCATATCAAAGCAAATAGTTATTTCATTTGGTCGTATATCATTGAGAAGGCTGTAAAACTTTCGTGCTTTTCTTCTATGGAGAATGTACAAAGCTGTTTTGGTCTGTTTTGAGGCGTCGCTGAGATTTACATCTTTCATTGCCAGTTTAAAGGCATGGCAAGTAGAGCATGTGTCTGTAGCAGGATGACCAATGCCAAGATTAAAATTATACATAAAAATTGCATAGTAAAAATGATATCCCACAATCAACTGATTTTGATCTTTATTTAGTTCTTGGTAAAGTTTATGCATTAGTTTAATATTTAAGTCAGAAGGGAGATATTTTTGATGTGGAGAACCCTTTCATCCATAGTGACTAGCTCTACAAGTAAATGTCTGAATATGTTTTTTTAAAGCATCTCTCTTATTTGCATAAGCCGTTAACTTTCTGGTTCCTCCTCGTTTTTCAAGTCTGGTTGTCCCATGCTGGAACCAGTGATTGGCAACCCTTAACACTCTATCCGACTTTATTGCTAAAAAAGAAAAAGAAAATATATATTTTTTGAATAAATGAAACCAATAATATTCTTTAAATCAGAAATATACTATTACAATAAGAAACAAATCTGAAAAGTAATAATGGTTGTTCATGAACTTGTATAAATATTTCTTATCTTTGTCTGGAGTCTGAAGCTTATTCTTACTTTTATATAAGAGAACTCTATCTTATAATGACGTAGAAATAAGACTATTGTTGAATTTGATATTAATACTAATTTTAAAAAATTGACTTCATGAATACAAATTATTTGGTTTTATTTTATTAATAATGTTATAGACGAATTCAAATAATTATACTTTTTACAATCTGGCTATAAAACTGCCTGTAATTAAATGGTGGTTAGACTTTTTGATAGCATTATATTCTAAGCTGGTTAAATATCTATACAAAAGCAGTATAATTAATGGTGCACTTACATAACGCAGAAAAAAATGAGGCCTGACAAACTTGTAACTTAATTCCAAGACTTTAGAAGTACTTGATGGTGATACGTATTAACTTTTTCCTGACATCATCTTTTACTCTGGCTCTTTTAACAGTGTCTACTTCAAGCATAGCCAAAATTGCTGAATCTTGTGATACTTTGTCTGAGTGCTGGTAAAAGTTAGAATGAATCGTCAACAGGTTCTCTGGTGTTATTTCTCGTGCCTAAAAATCCAAATGTGCTTAAAACTTACTTATTTATCTTCTTTTTATAGCATTCATTAACAATATTTATTTTTAATTTTTTAAATTTCAAAATCAAATCTGCTAGAAAATTTAAACGTCAAAATTGTTTAATTTTAAATGAAACAATTTTTTCTTATTAAAGAAGAGCATTCCTAACCTAACCTTATGTTTTGTACTACAAAAAAAAATGCATAATTAGTTTCCAAAGATAAACCATATATAAATAAGTATCGTTATGAAATAAATCCATAAAAAGAACATAAAATACAAAAATCCTTATTAACTTATTCATATAATGTCTTTTTAATTGGTTATTTCCTTATCATTAAATAATGTTATTCAAACTCAGTTTGAAAAAGCCCATTTTATGATTACACAATAAAGAAGGAATCTTTCCTCCACTAGAATCAAGAAATTGTTTGTTTTTTTCTCGTGTCGAGCAACGTATCTTTCTTTTACGCAGATTAGGAGACAGGAGAACACTTTCATCTGAACCATCGTAGTCCGCCAATTTACACGAGTTGAAAACAACATGTTGGTAAAATTAGCTGCGCTTGCGCAAAAGTAACTTATACTTGCCGTGGATTGGTCAAAACAAATACAGCATTTTGATCATAAATAAAAAACTCCAAACCGTGTTTTGAAAATAAAACCATTTTTAAACATCGAAAAATATAGGGTTATACCTCGTTGAAAAAATATTCAGATACAAAAAGTGTTAGGTTCTTGTATACTAAAAAGTAACCATAAGTTATCTCCTTTTTTTTTTTAAATGGCGCTTACCGCATTTTGAAAATAAACTCTTCATATGTATATATATTGCAAAATCAATAAGCCTTTTAAAGTAAATCAATATAATGATAAATTTATTGTCTTTTAGTCTGAATATATAAAGAGATGCTTACTTTTTCATGAATGAAATTAACAAACTTAATTCAAAGAAAATACTATCAATGGAATTCCTCAAAAGGCAATAAAGCTTAGTGAAGATTTATGTTCAAAATACTTTTTAAACATATGGAATAATGATGTAGTAACAAACAAGATTTATCCGAACGAATTTAAAAAAGCAGACATAATGCCAATTTTTAAGAAAAATGATCCAATGCTATGCGAGAACTATAGTCCGATCAATGTTTTACCCTATGTTTCAAAGATATTTGAGAGGTTATTACAATCTCAAATTCTTAAACACATATCAATTTATTTATCTCCTTCTCTTTGCGGTAATCGAAAGGTTTTAGCACACAAAATGCTCTTATTAGATTAATTAAAAAATGGAAAATCACCCTTTTAATCACCCCCTTGATAACACAGGTTTTGCTGCTGGTATTCTTATGGACTTATCTGCTTTTGGTTCATTAAATCATAACTTACTAATAGCTAAACTTAATGCTTATGGTTTTGACTGCTTTGAAACTTATTAAAAGCTATCTAGATGATTGATTCCAAAGAACAAAAGTAAACGCATCATATAGCTCTTGATCAAAAGTATTACAAGGTGTCCCTCAAGGTTTGGTGCTAGGACCCCTTCTTTTTAATATACATATTAATGATATGGTCTTTCTAATAAAAAATTGCAAAGTTTGTAATTTTGCTGATGACACAATTCCTTATGTAATAGATAAGGATGTGCATGTTCTATTCAATAAACTTGAAAATAATATTAAGCTGATTGTAAAGTGGTTCAAATGTAAATGTTTAAAACTTAATCCTAAAAAATGTTATTTAATAGTTGCGGAACATAAACATGAAATAACTTGGGCGCATATTGATCGTAAACAAATTTGGGAAGAAAATGATGTCAAACTACTTGGAATAAGTTTAGACAACAAATTAAATTTCAATTAATATCTTAGTCAAGTCTGCGCTTAAGCGAATCAAAAACGTAGCATTTATAGAAGAGTAGCTAAGTATCTTGACCTTCAGAAAAAAAAAATAGTAATAAACGCTTTCTTTAAATCACAGTTCATGTTCTGTCTACTTGTGTGGATGTGTTGCAGTAAAGCAACAAATGTAAAAATTAATAAGTTGAATACAAGGGCTCTTCGATTGGCATACAATGACTATGAATCAACATTTGAAAAACTTTTAGAAAAAGTTAACTCTGTCTCAGTACATCAAAGAAATTTGCAGTTTCTAGCTCTAGAAATATTCAAAATTAAAAATAATATTAACAAAAGCTCACAAAGTGACATTATATTTGTTAATAAGAAAACGCTTAATACACGAAGTAATACTTCAGCAGCCCTCGAATTAGATCGGAATTATACGGAAAACATTCACTTCGCTATCTAGGACCATTAATTTGGAGCTTGATTCCAAGAGACATTTCTTCCTAAAAACTAAATCCATGTCATATTTATTTCACCAAATTTTTTTATTTGGAACATCTAGATCCATATCTTATCTTCAATCAAGAGTTGTTGAATTTGCTGAGAAAAATGACAAGTGGATGACTCTGACTCAAACATTAGGTGTCAAATATAAGTCAGCATACAACTGAGTTCGAAGCGGATATTCAAGTTTTGTTGAAAAAGGTGCTTTTAAGCCTAATAAAATTGAACGAAGATCAAGTTCAAGAAACTTTAACACGTATTGAAATTGACTGTCAGCTGACGTTGGTCGCCATTAAAAAGAGATGTTAGGACAATTTAGTCTAAGCGTCAGTACCACAAGAATTGTCAATTACCACAAAGGCAAATAGTTTACATTTTAAAAAAAGTGCACAAGGAACCTTCTAAAATAAACAGTAGTTAAAATAAACAAAACAGAGTTGAATATGTCAGGAACATTAACGAACATATCACAAATGGTTGTCAGTCTCGTTGAATTAAACAAGTTTTATCCTTTTTTTAATCGAAAAACCCAAGGAAAAGACACGGAAACGGAAAATTGGCAGTTTTATTTTTCAAGTCATTCACACATTCGATAACATTATTAAATTGCAACAGTATAACTTTAACTGCTCCTATTCTACTCTCCCGCTGTGTCTCTGAAAGAGGTTTTAGTGCTAGTTTTAATTTAATTTGTGTAAGTTCCCAACGCTTGCTTGACTTCGAAAAGAGTACATAGATTTTTATAATAAAGCCGAAAAATTTTTTAGCTTTTGTAGAAGAATTAGCTGAATCTATTAAAAGTAAATTCCAGCTATGACATCCGCACGGTGTGAAGAATGTTCTTTTATTAATGTCGAGTATTCTTGTTCTGACACCTTTATTAATGCCAACCATATTGGCGTCATTATCATATCCCTGTCCTCGACAATATTCTATATCTAGATTATTTCTAGATCATCTCTCTAGTTCTTGTAATATGGAGTTTGCTAAATACTCTCCTGAAGTTTCCGTAACGGCAATAAAACCAACAAAATGTTCCTCTATTGCTCCAGGTAAGGAATTGCAAAATCTTAATATTATTGGTATTTGTTCAATACAACTTGCATCTCTGGTGCAATTGAACAAAATGGCATAGTATTTTGCTTGTTTAACTCTGTGTATAACTCCATCAATAACTGTTTCAGACATCAATGTAGTTAATTCATTTTGAATGTCGTGACTTGATAATTTTGAGCAATTTGCTTTTCATTAATTCGTTACAAGTGCTCTTTCAGCGTCAGATCATATTTGAATAACAATTTAAATAAACAATTTTAAAAAGTCTATAAAGTTATCACTTTTTCTGCTTATTGCCCAGGTTAAGTGATTCGCGATGACCTCTAAATGCCAGATTGCGCAAGGCTAAAAAGTTTATTTTATCAATCAATCTTTCATCAAATTATACCAATATTTTTTATATTTTCTAATCAATCTCTCGTTTTCCTTATCTATTGTTTTTCCGTTTTTGATTTTTCTATAAAATTCCATCCATTTAACCATGCACTCAATGTGTCCTTGATTTTTTTTTCATATCTATGCAATATCCGACTCAGATCGTTCCAGTTACAATATCTTTCTTTCACCATCTGAGTCTGTGTATGCGAAAAAAGTCTAGAAGGAAAGCAATAAACTTTATCTATTGACAAGGAGTAAACTAACCATCCGCGGCGTTGCGTATCGCTGCAAATCAGTTTTTCGCGTAAATTGAAATTTTGAAAAGATTTGTTATTTGCGTCGTTGGGGTAACTTTTACCAGATTTCTCTGTATTTTGATGGGGACTGTTTTGAATTAAGTCATGACGCAAAGAGATTGGAAATGTCCATTTTCCTGCATCTAAGTTTATAAATGAATCGTTCAAGTGAATTGCTTGCTCTTGATTTACTGAGTCACTTGATTTACTGAGTCACAAATTTTATCACTTGCCAAATCTTTATTGCGTTCAAACTCTTGGGTCACAGCTGATACATTTGACTCTGAAGCTGGTTCTGTTTCAGAAACCAATGAAATTTGGCCAAGATTCATCAAAGGACTCTGAAGCAGTAGCAGTTGAAAGGGGTTTCTTAAGAAATTTCATTATACTGGAACTTATAGCTTGGTTTGATTTCTCTATTTCAGTCTTTATTTTTTTTTTCGATGCAAGATTTCCATGTTCTTCCTATATTTCTATCTCTCGTTGGTTTACGTGTAATTAATTAAATAAAGAGTTAAATTTTATATATAACAGTTTGTAATATTCACTTCGTTATTATTTTTATAACAGATTGTAGTTCTTATCAATAGCTGTACTAAATGCTTAAATAATTACACTATATTTAATATTTAAATTATAACTTAATAAGCTAGTTAGGTTATAATAAAAAAAAACTTAAATTTGAATTTAAATTCATTTTAATTTCTTAGATTTTATAATTGTTTTACTAATTTGACGCGTCATGTGCTGTAAACGAATAAAAATGGAATGAGACAATCGAATAAAAATGGAATGAGACAATCAAATAAAGGTAGAATGAGACAATCGAATTTTTTATAGATCCAGAATTGAATATTAACATTCCTTGTTAATTATATAGTTAACGATACGTTACGCCTTAGAGCCGGTAAACAACATTTAAAAATGCTTTTATGTTATCAGAAACAGTTAGAATAAGATAGATACATAGAAAATGATATTTATCTAAAGTTGAAATAATATAATACCGATGATAAAACCGACAAATAAACATATTTTTGTCCAGTAAAGCAAAATAAGATATGTAAAAATATCATCAATTATAATTAAAATACAATATTTAATTTTTTTTAGTATATTTTTGCGAGGCTCCTTTAAACGCGAAGCCGTCGGCAGTCGCCGACGTTGCCGACGCCTAACACCGCCACTGTTACTAACTTTTGTCCCATTTCCTTACTTTCCCATATTTCAAATATTTTTGAAAAGTTTTTTTACAACAGAATATCAGAGGATTTAAAAATATATATATTACTTCATCCTATTATTCATCAGTAATATTACAGATTTGTTTGAAAAAATTTCCATTAGCTCAAGTTGTTTTCAAAGATATATCTAAACCCTTCAAATAATGGATCATAAAAGTCAAAAACTATGAAATCCATGGTTTCTTTCAAAGGTTAAAGTAAAACGGGGCAGTATGAGACACTAAACTCTCTTACTCTTGGTCCGTCGAAGGGGGTTTTGATGCTTTTTAGTGAGCTGAATTCGTCTTCGCAAGCCTTGGTATGTGCCCCCTATATAGCAATTAGCCGGAAGAGAATAAACCGCAATTCCAAAAAAAACAGTTTGCGCGTTTAATTTAATCTAATAGAACAAAATAATTAAGTCATTGAAAATTTAAAATGATTGAACAAATATGCTTATTTATAAACCTTTTTAGCTAATCTATAAAAAAAAGCATAAAACTTAAGGCATGAAAATCATTACAAAAAGTTATCACTTCGTTTTTGAAATCTTCCATAGCTAATTTCTTATATTTAAACCTCTCATTAAAGTTATACTCAAGCAAAACTTCTCTTAATTGAAGTTATTTTATTATATTCCATTCATTAGTTTTTTATGTTCTTTATTTTAAGTCTAAATGTAGGATAGTAAGATAATTTTTTATAATTTATGTGTCTAAGCATAACTTATGTGTGTAAGCACAAAGACAGTATTATCAAACTAATTTGACAAAGTTACTATGTTTAAAGTTTTTTTTTTTTTGAATTTGCTCAATAAATATAGAGTATGGTTCCTGTAACAGATCATAAAATATTAGCACATGGAGAAGAAGTTAGTTTAAATTCTCCCGTTCCTGTAAGAGCTTTAGGTAAAGAAGCGCGAGAATGTTGCAAAAAAATTAATCAAAAGATATTGGTTACATCATGTTCATAAGGTCTCAAGGAAAGATAATGCGTTTAATGTATATACACATTTAATGAACTCATCAGATTCAATTATAGTTTCACTTTAAGTATAAGATTTACAAATAAAAAAAATGTTCTAAGAAGTTACCGATTTTTTTAATTGCAAAAGAAGTTGACGTAAATAAATGTAGTGACGAAATGATGAAAACACATCAGTAATATGACGCAACATTTTTGGTATCCACAAGGGTATCGACTGCTAAAACAGGTTTCAAAAAATTATAAGTCATTAAAACTATCTGATATCATTTATATGATTAAAGTAGTGTTTATCAGATATAATCTTTTATTGCGTTTTGTTATATATAACCTATTTGAAATAAAAGATGGTAAGGAAAGCTGTTCAATCTTTTACTATATTTTGTGGGCACCCAAATAACCTCCTTTTTGTTGCGTTGGTATGCAACCCGCACAAAGATGATTAGAAAAGTAAAATTCAATTAAAGTAGTGCTTAGAATAAACTTTTATTTTTTTTTTTCAAACATTAGTTTGACTTCACAAGATATTTGTCGGCTATCAGTTGTCCCGGAATCTTGCGATTGATTTTTCACTACCTTCCAGACTAGTTGTCTGGAATAAACTAATTTCAACTAGTCTATTCCAGACAACAATTATTTCTTTATTATTCTATTATCTAACAATTATTATAGTTAGTCATTTCCAGAAATAAATTTCATTTTGGTTAGATTGGTTTCTAACAACAACCACGCTGAATAAAAAAAGTCAAAATACAAAACTTAGAATAAAATTGCAAAATGCAGAGCTATTTCCAAAGCAAGAACAATAAACCAGACAGTCTTTTTGAAAAAACTTTTAAATAACTGATATAAATAGCATTAAGATTAACTAAAAAAAAATTAAAGGTAAGAAAATAAAAGTGATTAACTTAAAAAAAGTTTATAACTTTTCATAAACACAACAACCGCTTATTTTAATTTATTTAATATAGCGAATTTTAAGAGCGGATGGTTCAAAAAACCACACTTTAAAATTTAAAATTATGTGGTCGATTGTGAAGAAAAGTGTCTTCATGTTATTTTATCATACAGATGAAATAACATCTAGCTTTTTTTTTTTTTTTCAGTAAATTTTTCTTACTTTCAATTTTCAAAAATTTAAAGTAAAAGAGTTAACAAAAGTGCAAATCACAATATTTAAACAACCAGATTCCAACCACATATTAAAATCAGGCCGGAAGCAAGCTTTTTGTTTTTGTTTGAGAATTTAACTTTAGGTAACGACATGAAGCAAACTCCAAACATTTATATATTCATTTTTAAAGCTTTACAAAAGTATCGCGATACTCGGACTCTGTTAACAAATAACCCCTAAAATGTTAACTTCCTTTGCATACCATTAGTGTAAGAGCGATGAGTTATAACATTTAGATATACATTTTTTTTAACATTTTAAACTAAACTTAAGTGCATTAACAAGTCTCTAATGTCATGCAATAATCTCTTAGTGTTCAAAAACTATGACCATATAAATTTTGAGCAACCTCCCCAATTATTTGAGGGATTGAAAATATTATCTTTAATTAAGTTATAAGTATGTCTGACAATCATTTTCTGTTCCTCATTCAAAAGTTCGGAGCAAAAGTTAATTTAACTCTTTGTTCGTGAATAAGTAATCAAATGACGCAGACTTTAAATTTGTCGAAGAATAACCAAGAAAATTAAGTTTTTATAAGTGACTTTAGTCTACAAGATCATTTGTATTTTTATTATAATGTTGTTCAAATTATTCTTATTTTTATTATTATTAATTTGATAATTATCAAATTAATTTCTTTTTTAATAATAATTTTTTTTAGATATTTAAAAAAAATATTAATTAATTAGTTTTTTTTTTCAAATTTAATTTCCTCATTTGATTTTTTTTATTACATTAAGACATTCTTTAATGCAATAGCTGATTTTTTATTTTTCTAAATTTGCCGTTTCAAATTATTAATTTTCATTTGTAAAATATACGAATAACGGGGGCAAGAAGAAGACAAAAATAGTCTTATTGCCAAGCCCCTAAATATACGTACATAATAAAGTCTTTAATGACTTTAGTATGTACATATTAAAAACTTGCCATTAAAAATTGATGATCATGCATTTTTCTGAAGTTTGAGTTTTATAATCTTATTTTAGTTGACAATTATAGTTTTGTATTTTTTGGGAATATACCTAAAAAATTAACATAAGTAGCTGAAATACCAAGTTCTCCTGTTTTAGTATGTTATTTTAGAAAAAGAGAAAAACATTTTCCTAAAATAATATACTGAAACAGAAGAAATATTACAGAAATTTTGAATAATTTTTTTTTTTTAACACATAAACAAAATGGTTTAAAAAAAATATTATCCGTGAAAATATAAATTAAACAAAATACAAGATTTAATTTTAAATTGATTTAAATACTAATATTGAGTGGTATTTTACAACGTCAAAAGCAAACCGATTAGAATTACTTAATCAACAGCATCTTTAACTAATAGTAATATTAATAGTTACGTACAAATGAGGTCTTTTAATGTGTTGTTAAAAACCATATTAAACTCATTTAAAGACTTTATGGTAACCAATAATATAACGATGTCTAATTGCGTAAATTTTGAGATGTAATAGGCCGGGTGAATGAAAAAAAGCAATTGCTTTTACTCAGTAATTAGTCAACTTTACGTGAATAAAAATTTCAGCAATTTTGCTTAAGTTTTTATTCACGTAAAGCTGAGCAATTACTGAGTAAACTGCTTAACTTTACGCGAATAAAAACTAGTGCAAAACTTCTGAAGTTTTTATTCACGTAAAACTGACCAATTACTGAATTAAGCAATTGCTTTTTTTTATACACGTGGCCTATGATTAATATAATTATGAAAAACCAATGATTTTGGTTAGCAAATATACTTTCGGTAAATAAAACATACTTAAGTGCCAAACTTAAGTATGTTCTTGTTTATATTAGCAACCAGACAATCTCTAATGGACTTATTATAAAAGGACAAAAATAGACTTCGACAAAGCACTAATTGCAACAATTTTAATTACAACTATCAAAAATGAATTGTCTATAAAAAATGTTTGTCTTTTTAGACAATCATTTTGAAAACGGACGCTAAATGAACAATCTCGATTTTTTAATGAGGTATAGAAGATCTATTTAATATATAATTTGGACTTATAACGAGTAATTAAATTTTCACTGCAGCATCGTTTCAAAAACTGAAAACGAGCACAAAATTAAAAATACAATTTTTCTAACAGAAGTTCATTTTTTAATTTTTTGTCCAGCGTGTGCTGTTGATTAAAAAGTTAATGTCTATTTAAAAACCTCAAAATGGACTATTTTGTGCTCAATTGAAGTTCATTAATTACTCAGTTCAGTTGTTTTTCAATTCTCAGTGAATATGCGTGAAAATTTATTTTTTGTTTCTAAGGGATTTTTTGGGTAATTTAGATTTTATTGGCAAAAATCAATATTTCTGGTTTTATGAAATCAAGTAAATTTAGACAAAATCATAGACACCAAATAGACAAAAAATTATGCTTTGTAGACTTATGAAGTGAAAATTATTTTTTAACCGAGCAATCTTAGGACACCATCAAAAATTTGATAGACACAACAAGGACAAAAAATTAAACATTTGTTGTGTCCATTACAACATACAGAATTGTCTATGTCTGTGTTGTAAGTCTATCCATTGACTAGTCTGGTTACTAGTTTATATCACATTAGAATGTTTAGGAAAATGTTGAAACAACCACCTTATTTGGTTTGGGTGTAAACTTTATACAATCATAACCTTTGAACTTTTAGAGTCAAAAGATATTCTTGAGCAGTTGAACTTTTTTCATATCAAAGTGGCCAAAAACATTTACAAAAATAAAGCGTCCTCTTAAAAAGTTCGAGGCTCCTTAATCTTTAGGGTATGGTGTTATAGCCCCTATAATTCAGGACAGGTTTAAACTTTCTCTCCTTAGTTTTTAAATAATAAATGCATTTAAGCAAAAAACTTTTTAAAAAGAACTAACTATTATGCCGTTTATTTTTCTTTCAAATAAATTACTCATTCTGAGTCTCCCATGGGTATATGCACCTTCTGCTAACTGCCTTGTTTCAGCTCTGTCTAAATTTGAGACCTTTCGAATGGTTGGCCAGAGAGTGAATATTTTTGAGACGGTTTGATTCAGAGAATAGTTATTATAGCTAAAACTATTATGGACCGGAACCAGAGAGGGTTTTAATCATGGGCAGAAACTTATTATTGATATTTACAAATTTTACAGGGAAGAAATACCTAAAACCGTGCAAATCAAAATGTTGCGGCAAAATAAATGTTAGTGACTTAAAGTTTTACTTTTTTACATTACTTTTGTACAAGATCCTGTCAAAGTTATTGTAAAATAAGTAAATTTACTTTATATAAATTCCTTTTAATTTACTTTACAAATTATATAAAATGTAAGCTTATGTAACTTAAATTTTATTTTATATAATTTATTTTTAATAAAGATTTGTTATTACTTTTAAAATAAAAAATTCCTACAAAAAAAATATTATTTTATTTGCAAATTTAATTTACATTTGGTAGCATATTAATTTTATGTAAAAGTAAATTTCTTTTTGATGAAATCTTCTTTTACATAACTTACTTTTAAAAGTAAAAAAACTTATATCATAAAGTAAAACTCGTTTCAAAAAAATTAATTATTGATACGGAAATGTAAATTTACATGAAACGTTTTAAAATTACTTTATGCAATTTACTTTTTGATAAAAATTAACTCGTGTAAATAAAAATAATGTTAGTAAAAGAGCCATCACTGTTTTTAACCTTTTAAAAAAACTTGCGGGTAGAGAGGTGGAAAGGCCCGCTCTTTTTTTTTGAGGGTTTTTTTTTTCTATAAGTATTTTCCAATGATTTTAATTTTAGCTTAAATATGACAAATTATCTTTAATTTAAGGTAATATTTTGGTATTTGACCTGTCACTCTCCTTTTTGGAAAAAAAAAGCTACAAAATCAAACTTCTTTGAACTACTGGTCAAAATTGTATGAAGTTTTAGACTTAAATACTTTAATATATTTATTTTTTGAAAATAATATTAGCTTTGTGCAAATATGGAAAAAATAATTTCGGCCACCTTTTTAAATGGAACCGTCCAACTGTGCACCGCTACGTAACACTTGGAAGGGCAAAGATATTGGATTTTGTTTTGAATCGTTATTGGTAGAGAAAGGCAACTGTTACTGTTATATAAAGCTGGAAAAAAAAAATCCACATACATACAGCTTTAATAAATTCACATACATTCAGTTTTATATAAAAATTCAGACTTTTGTTAGCGACGCTTTAATGAATATTCATTTATTTATTTTTATAGGCACTTCAATTAGCGCGCAAGCTCTATATTTTCCTTTTTGCTTTGATTTCAAAAACTTTTAAATTTTTTTTTTTTTTTTTTACTTTAAAAATATAATTTAACTAAATATTAATTGTCTTCTCCGGTTGGTTAAAAAGTCACGAGCTATTTTTTTATTATTTTAATTACCCAATTGGCACGAGGCGTAAAAAAGACGTCTTTTAATTGACTTTTAAACGTTTTGAATGTCTTGAACGTCTTTTGAACCGTTTGTGCGTCTTTAGAATGTTCAAAAGAGGTCTTTTTTAGGTACCGTGCCCACTGGGTATATGCATAAATATAATTATATGTATATATACCGAAAAGTATTTAAAAACAAATATAAATTACCGGTGAAAAAAGAACAGTACGTTAATCGTTTCCGTAGAAACTATATATCTTGTACAATATTTATAGAATTTAAAAAAAAATATGCTAACGATGTTTACCAAATTTGATATACTTGTATTTTTTTTAAATACTTTATGATATTTATATATTTATGCACAAATTTTTTTTTTTTAATATATGAATAAAAAAATATATGAATAAATGTATAATTAATACGTAAACACTATCAAGATGTATTAATACAGTTAATACATCTTGATAGTGTTTACGTAGCGTTTTGAAATTTATATTTCCTCGTATCTATGAAACTCGTGAAAACTATTTTTTCAAAATGTTTTTTGTTACTTAACATATTATTTTTATATTTTAAAATCAGTATAAATAACAATAAACTTGATTTTATTTGTAGTTTTAAAAACTAAGTACAAGAAAGAATTTCACGCATCTTCTTTTGTTAACTTTTAATGGTCTTAACTAATTAAACGGGTATGCAAACAGAGTAACTATGACAGCTACTAAAATTAGTGGTAGGTTAGATAATTTTTAGCACGCTTAGATTAATTTTTAGAGATTCCGTAACAATTGAAATTTGACTCTGCTTTTTGATATTTGTAGAAATGATTTTTTGACTATGTTTGTTCTAAACATTAACTTTATTATATCAATTTATTTGGTTTAGCAGATGTACAAAAAGGCAATGCATGTATACATACATACATGCATATATATATATATATATATATATATATATATATATATATATATATATATATATATATATATATATATATATATATATATATATATATATATATATATATATATATATATATATATATATATGTATATATATATATATATATATATATATGTATGTATGTATATATAATATAGTCTTTTGCACATAAATCAATTAATTACATAAATGGTATCTTGTTAATTACAAATAATATTAATAAAACTACTGTTTTTGTGTTTTTGGTTTGATAAAAATTATTAAACATTGCTTCCAAGAAGGTAAATATACATTTTTCTTATTAAATTTTGTTATAACATTTTCAACTAATTTCTTGATTTTATCGAGTTAAATCGATGCAAATAGTTGAAACTTTTTTAATATTTTAGAAATTAAATCATTTTTGTTCCTTCTTAAAATTTAAATGTTCCATTTTAATCTTTTTTTTTTTTCTTGCTTTTTAAGTGCTGCGAAGAAAATTTCTTATCTGGAATTTAAAAAATTTAATGGAGTTTAAAGAATTCAAAAAATCCCGTTTGAATTGAGAAATAAGTTCGTATTTAATATTTTTATAATAAATTAGGTAAGTCTTTTTAAAAATAAAAAGATGATTAAATTATGTCTCAGACGCGTTCGTGGAAAGCTGCCGAACAGAAATCTTTTTTCAGAATAAAGCGAGCGTCATTTACAAAGAAATGTCACTGATTGATAAGCGGGAAAGATACCGTTTTTATATAAAATTAACTTGTTTTTTTTTTCCAAAGAACTTTTAATGGATTTAGTTTTACAATGGTATACATTTAGCGATAATATCGTGTTGCTTTAGCAATAACATTCATTCGATTATATATGTATTTTCATGTCGAAGTCAACAGCACTACATTTATGTCTGTTGACTTCGACGTGACTTTAAAGTTGTAAAATTGTAATTTAAAGCACTACATTTATGGTGTCTTTAAAGCCTGTTTGGCTTGGCATATTTTATCCATGACAGTTGTCTTAACCTTTAAGGTCAAACAGAATTACTAATTGCGTCTAATATCAAAAAAATATCAGACGCAATTACCTTATTTTTATAGTTTTTATTTTTGATTTGATAAAAGAGTGAATTATTGAAGGTTATGCGTTTTTTTAATGATTTTTTGCGTTACACTTTAAATACCATAAGACCAAACACAATCAACAAGTATTCGAAAAGGCGTAAGCCACGATCTTGCTAAAATTTAGAAGTATAATTCTTTTTTTTTTTTACTTTGACGTAGAAGCAAATCTGTCTATTTTAAATGTTCGTGAAAATCATGCGCATTTAAAAATCCGTGGTCAGATTTATTTGCCTTTTATCAGTTTAACACAAATATCTTACCGAAAATATTCGAGTAACAACTATGTTCAACCCAAAACTGTATATTAGGCAGCCGTATTTTTTAAAAAAAATTTCTTGTTAAAAGATATTTATTTTTTATTTATTTGCTTTTTAAGCGCCTCTAAGGAAGTTATTTTATCTGGAATTTAAAAAATTCCCTTTGAATTTAGAACTAAGTTCATATTTAATATTTTTAGAATAAATTAGATAAGACTTAAAAATCCAAAAATGATTAAATTATGTTTTCGAACCATTCGTGTAAAGTAGCCAAACAGGAGTTTTTTTTTTCAGAATAAAGCTAGCGTTATATATTATCCTAAAACTTTTAATTTTGATTATATAGGGTCATTTCGGATAAAGCGAGCCAATAAAACTAAAATCAGTGTGTATTAATAACTATGTGAGATATCTTAATACTTCTTGTACTAGAAAACTCTATAACAGATACCTAAACTATGATATAATGTAAAGTGAGCCACACTAATATAAAGTGAGCCAAGTAAACTATATATGATACATAGGAAAGGCTCGCTTTATATTAACAAATTTATAAAGTGAGCCACCATTATTGGTAAAGCGAGCCAATAGCTTATATGATTATTCTAAAGTGAGCCATTTAGCTTTTATTTCAGACAAAAATTTACAAAATTGGAAGTATTATTACAAATAATATTTACTATATTAATATTAACTTTATTACCTACGATATAGTAAACTGGTATTAAAAGTTTGCAAACATTAACCTCAAATGCATACGATGCAAAAAATTTAAAGAACAAAAGCAATATAAAAATGTCAGCGACTAGTCTAATAAAAATAATACTGCTAAAGCTGCAGATAAATGAGTAGTATGGCTTGGTAATGCAAATACATGAATATTGTTTGCTTTCATTAGGTTTAAAAATTCAAGGTTAAACACATGTGAATAGTGATTGTCCATAATTAAAAGATGAGGTCGACCGTTTAATAGTCCTAATCGTTGTAAATTGTTGACAAATAACTGTCCAAATTCCACAAACAAGTCTTTATTTATCCAGCCACTATCACTTGCTTTTACAATAGCACCAAAAGGAGCACCATCTTTCCAGCCTTTGCCAACAGTTTTTCCTTTATGAATGATCATAGGTGGAAACCAGTATAGATCCCTGAAACCAGTAATAACCGGCAATTTTTTTTGATTCTGAAAATCCTTTTATTCCTTTAGCATAAGAATAAGCATATGCAATTTCTCGAATATCTTTGCGCGACAAAGGAAACCCTGCTCGTGCCATTTTTCTTACAGTCTCTGCTAATTCTTCTTCACTTTGTTGTGAAAGAATTGTTGGTCTCCCAGAAGCACTTTCCACTTTGCTCACTTTTCCTGACAATCTCCTCCTCAAAGTTTCATATGGCACATTCTACGCTCTCGCTATCAGCCGTATTGACAACCGTTCAGTTGAAGTTTTTCTTCTTGTTTTCTGTATTCTTCCATAGCACCAGCCATATTTCCTTTTTGCCATAAATTTAGTTTTGTGCCTGCATGACTTTGAGGCCTCGGCAGTTTTTTTGGACTTCGATGTTTTCCTCGAATTGCCTGTACCTGCTCGGACAATTTTTGTTTTCCTTGAGATTTTCGGCTTCTTCGGGCCGTGATCGGTTGATAACGTACCATTCTGTAAAAATATCATAAAAAATTCCAATAAATTAACAATTCATGTGGGTCAAAAAGCAAAAAAATTTATAATATTTTTTACATTTATTTATTATTGGAATTTTTGGAAAAGTGAGCCAATGGCTCGGTTTACCTGAATGCCCTTGGCTCGGTTTATCTAACAGTTATGCAAAACCGAGCCAGGTTGAAAATTCGATTTAAAAACTTTATCATCGCTCAAATACATATCAACACTGTATTTTTTGAAATAGTTTCTCATATTACTAATATTACAATCATATTTACTATAAATAGTGTCAAATATTAAATACTCACTTTTCTTAATTGAAGCTAAACAAAATATAAGGTCTTAAAGCGAAAAAACGTTTTGTTACTACTCGAATGATTATAATTATACCACCGCGAAAATAATTGCTTAGCAGCTGTTTTTAAAATATTCATTAGACTTTAAAATGAATAACTAATATTAAATAAATTGTTATAAATCGAAAGCATAATTTGATTTCGTAAAATTGCAATATTTAGGCGACCGGCTCGCTTTATCCGATGGCTCGCTTTATCCGAAATGACCCTATCTTTTGACTAAAATATTTGATTATATATAATCAAAATTAAAGTTTATAAGATAATTTGACACTTCATACACATGTTACTTTATATGTAAGAGTTCATCAAATATGATACTTCATACATATGTTACTTTATATGAAAGAGTTCGTCAAATGAAATCAAATTATTTATGATAATATAAAATTGAAAAGAATTAAAAATTCAAAAAATGATAAGAAATGAAAGTTAAAAAAAAAAAACATACAAATTTATTTAGTATTATTATTTTATTATGTTTTCATTTTTATTTTTAGCTACAATGCATTTATATAAGCAGGGTTTTCCCGAAAAGAACTTAAAGGCGGTGGAAGGAAGGTGGTGACGCATCTGTTTTTTTTGCCGATTAACAGCTAAAAAATAGTCCTCATTCGCTGACATTTCCCAACTGCCGACTTAAGCTCTAAACTTACCGTCTACAAGTCTAAATTTGCCGACCTATTTTTCAATAGGGTTTTCGAGGGGGGTTGTGCATCTCCTGCTCCTCGAGACGGCCCTAAATATAAGTGTGTGTGTCTTTGTGTGTGTTGTGTGTGTGCTTGTAGACGATCATGATTGCCTTAATGATGTCACAATTACCTTAAGCTTCTACTAGCAATCTTCTTGGCTGACGCATATTTGAAATTATTAAGCATCCATTTATATGGTTGTACAAGCTACATACGAATACAAGACATATAATAACGGGTCATAAAATTGAGGTTCATTTTATTGCATACAACACAGTCATACACCACCCAGTTCATTATTCAGTAGACGATAAAAAACTAACGTTGATATACTGCATTAAACCTTTTCCCTGTACATCAGATGACACTCTTCTATAAGAACCAAGCAATTATATGCGTCGTTTATCACCAGACAATGTTTTTATTGACTCTCTTTGGAACATCGGTTAGGAAGGAGGCGTGAACTTCCAATTAAATGCTTATCTGCGGTGCTCTGTGATAAAACCGTAAGGACTTCTTGGGAAACCTAAATAAAATTTATATTATATATATATTCTTTAGCACATTTACGCCATCATTTTATTATTGACAGCTTCAATAGCTAATTTGATATTGCTTGCATTCGAACTTTTACAAAAGTTAATTTGATATTTTCAATATATTTTCAAGAGAAATTTAATGCTGGTTTTAAAAAATTAGAAAACTGAATAAGGCATTATCTCACCTATCCCACAAAGATTGATTTGTAGGGTAAGTGCTATTAGTTTATTTAATCTATTTAATTACAAGAAACTCTGTCTGAGTGTACAAAATGTAAAAAAAAAAAAAATTACAAATAAAATTGTGTAAAAGGATTGTAATTTATGGAAAGCGCAATTTTTCAATCACAATCATTCATCCAAATTGATTAAAAAAATATCACAAATATAATAAAGAATAGGCTATTCGGTTCTAAAAAATGTTAAACCTAAAATTTTTTAGTTTTTTTGCTGGCAATATAATATTGTAATGTTAACAAATATTTAATTTTGAAGAAAAAAATTTTGATCAAAGTAGAAAACAAATATTTTGTCTGTTTTTTGATGATTTTCTAGGATTTCTTTTCTTGTGTTGGGAAATCAATTGTAAAGAGGGTTGCATCATTTCTTAGTTTCTTTTACGAACTTCAAGAACTTTCTTTATAACAGCCAAAAGTGAAATGTTTACTACAAACTTTAGACTGCTAGAAATAAAACTAAAAATAAAAACTAGAAATAAAACTCTGCATAACTGTATCCATTTTTCCCTAAATTCCACATCTTTTGGAAAACTGTCAACAAAAAAAGTATTTAATAATTACGTTAAAACAATGTACAACTCATGTACGAAATATAAATATCTTTTTTAAGTATAATTTTTAGTTATTTATCAAGATTAGAGTCTACTGATTTTTTAATCCACAAATCATTTTCTGAAAAAAGTAAATATTTCCTGGTTTTGTAAATAATTCCCATTAAGTTATCAGGAATTTTTGCAATTGGCGATGAAGCCAATGAATTTTTTGTGTAATTTTTTGTTGCTTTTTTTAGGTTATAACATCTGATGATTGCTAATGCATGAAACTTTAGTTTATGTTATCAAGTATATTTAACCAGTTATTTAATTATCAAATAATAAAAGAAAACTGATTATGATTATTTTAAAAATACTATTGACCGTAGTAACAGTTACAGTTAACAGTGTAGTATATATATATTTAATATAGTATTTCTTTAGAGTAAAAAGCAACTTGGAGAGTTTTATGACATTGTAGTACAATACTATTATTATCATAATGTAATTGTTTAAAGCCACCACATTATTTAGCAACCTATAAGACGGTCTGTGTCTGCACTATTGACTTTAGTCAATACAATTATGGTAGCAGGGTTATCGGCTACAACTTCCAAAATTGGAACTGGTCCTCATTGGGTGTTATAATTTTGTTTAACGTCAGCAGAATTGCTAGATCCCGTTGAGCATTATTAGAACCAAAGTCGTTTAAACCAGAAGTCTTACAACTGTTACTCTTTGCCTGTCGTTATCTCTGTTTTTCAATTTTTTTTGTGGTCCGTGCACAAAAAGTCATAACCTTTATGAAGACTGCTTCTCTTTTTTTTTTTTGCTGCATTAATTTGCTGGTTTTTGATTTTCAACCAGGTTGAGCAGACTGTTTGAATAGTAGTGCATTAAACAGTTTTTTTATGTTTTAGATAACACGTTCAAGTGTAAAAAACTCAAGATCCAATAGATATTATGAGGTATACCCCGTGTTTAAGCTTCATCAGACTGCACAGTAGCTGTAGAAGTTCTGTAACTCTGAAGTTAGCTGCATGAAGCAGGCCATTGCGGCCAGTGGTTAACAAACCAAACTTCCAGATATTTGACGACTGCAAAGACGCACCTCTTACGAAGGTCGCAAAACACCCAGAATTTAAGTAAGTAATTAACTTTTGACATCTTTTTTGCATATTGCATAACACCTTGTGCCATGAAGTTAGTTCTACCTGCACAATTAGGTGAAGCAAGATAGATGATAGACAGAAGAGTTCACAATAATTGTTTTACACAAACTTATTCACTAATCCAATGCTTAAACTACAGATAACACTTGATATTTTTCTGTTCCACCTACCATCTTGCAATTTGCTGACAGACACCATAAATATTGTTACTATTTGAAGGCAGTCAATAATAATTTTTTTTATAAAAACTCCATTAACTTCTTGCTATACATAATACTGAGGCTGATGATGTCAGGTCTTAAAATGTTAACGATTTTAACATTAAAGAAAGTGGGTTTTTTTGCAAAATAAGCGCAAAAATGCACTTATGTTTTGTTTTGCTTTTTCTTGCACTTTGGTGCATTTTTGCATTCGTTGGACTCATTTTAATGCAATCAAATGGAACAACTAAGGTGTAATCCCTTTTATTTTTTTTCTCTTTATTTCATGGTAAAATACAGAACAAGCATGGTGAATAACCTATGTTTTGCTTTTTTACATAGCGTTTACACTTTTATAGGCGCCTAATGTAACCAACTAATTTGAATATATAAACAAAACTAATTCAACGTTTTTGTTTGGAATTTTGGATCGGAATTTTTTTGAGACCAAAACAAGTTTTGACCCCCAAACAATTCCAATCAATTTGTTAAAAAACACTTGTCTTTTGTTTAAAAACTTCTACGAAATTGTTAATAGACTCTTACCTATATCTTAAAAGACAATTTTGTTGATGTTATTTTTTGAACTCCTTATACAATCTCTATTACAATAGCACTTAAAGGAAGCAGCATTAGCTAATTCTTCACTCGAGCGTTATTTAAGTTGAAAAAATGTGCAATAAATGAAAAAATGTCAGTTTTTTTTTTAACTATTTAGTTTGGATATGTTTAACTTAGCTATAGAGTTTGCATACGCGACGAGATTATGTTGTGTTTACTTACTTTACAGATTACATAGAGTTTACATACGAGTTACAAGTATTAAATTACTAAAGTCAAAAACTAAAAAGCTCGATATTGAACTCATTTACGAGTGTGGCAAAAAAAAAAAAAAAAATTATGTAAAAAAGTTATAAATAGTTTGCATAGTTTTTTGATTGAAATTTATAACATCCTATAAGCTTTATTTACATACTTTAAAATAAGACGTAAAATAATTGGCAATGCATTTTATAGTTTGTTTTGTTTGGATAAAAAATTTAAATCTATATTATGTTTAAACACCGTTTGATTAGAGTTTTGTCATTCATTAAAAATATTTACATCAATATTTGCAAGTATATTATATGCGTTGACAGAAAAATTACTACAATCATAATAAACTGTTATGACTACCACTAAGTACAATGCCCGTTGTGTTGCTTTTACTATAAATAATATAGGTTCTTTGCTGCAAATAAATTAAATACATTAATGTCATACAAAATAACTATTTAATAAATGCAAACATTATAATAAATGATGATGAATTTAAAAAGTAGGGGAGACCGGGGCTAGTTGGCTCGGTTTTTACTCTATGAGCTCTGAAGCCCTAACAGTACATTTTTTTGAAAATATTAAAGTGGAGTCTTAAAGAGTATGAATTTGGGTAACTTATAAAATTTGCATTCATTTACAATAAAAGATTCTCACCCCGCCACGGGGTAGGTTGGTGCAAACTATAAAAATGATTATTAATGTACTATTAAGTGCAAAATTAATAGAAATGTTTTTACTATTAATTTTAGCAAGAAATTTATCCCAAAATTTAATTTTGTTTTAGCCGTTGCTAAATATTAGTCCGTATAACAGCCAAAACAGTAGCCCACTTTGTATCTGTGAAAAAAAAACTTGAAAAAATTTTTTTTAAATTTTTTTGTAAGAATAAATTTTTTCAATAATGTTAAAAATTAAAAAAAAAATTAATTTTATAAAAGTATTTTTTTTTTCCATAGTAAATTTTACGAGTCAACTTTTTTCAATAAACAGTCTATAGATCCTGGAAAACAGCAACTTTGAAAACAAGTCTAACTGGATTTAGTAAACCAGTGACTGGAACTTTTAAAATAATTTTTTCCTTCATACGACTAACTATTTTCTTTGTAAAGTAAAAAGGAAGCGATGTTCCAAAAGTTACGCTTTTGTCCAAAAAACGCATAAATCTTAATATCTCCCATGCTCATGCGCGAGTCCTGACAATACTTAAGTGAATGATGAAATGGTCAATTAGGAAGGTTCTGTGTAATTTTTGTTTCTGATAAAAGGCTCTGCGGCCAACTAGACCCGGTCTCCCCTATTCTGTTTAAGATAAGAATTTTTTGGTTGAATTTAAAATTCAGCCTTTTAATCATTTATTTTTATTTAGGGCTGAAAGTTAGTATTGAATAAATAAATATAAGAATTTCAGAAATATAAATAAATGAAATATATAAAAATAGCTTTTTAAATGCCATCGTTTTCTCTTCTTTTTTTTTTCTTCACATTATTAGATTAAAAAATAAATATTTTTCAAAATGAATTAAAATAAAAAAAACTATCCATTTAAAATAATGCATTTACAAAGTTGCAAATTTTAGTAGGTTTAGGATAAAAATCTGAGCATATAAAACAAAAGCAGAGAAGGAACAATTTGGCGAAGATTTAACACAAATATCAGTTTGTGCCTTGTTAAAGGTCTCGGCTGAAACTTGAAGGCATTGTTTTCATAATATTGAATACATTTAAACTTATTCTACTCTAAAAATAGAAAATTTCCGATATAAATATTTTTAGGGAAACTCTCCTTTCCTACTTTAACGTCAACTATAAGTATCGAAAAATCAATTAAATAATAATTTCACAATTAAACACGTTTTCACTAAAAACACACTTTCACATTATATTTCACATAATATATATATATATATATATAAATATATATATATATATATATATATATATATATATATATATATATATATATATATATAGTATATATATATATATATATATATATATATATATATATATATATATATATATATATATATATATATATTATATATACATATATATATATATTATATATATATTTATGTATTATGTATTTTTATGTATTACATACATACATTTATGTATTATATATTTGCATGTCTATTCAGAGCTGTCCCGAGGGGGAGGTGGGCGTTGGGGGTGTCAAACCTCCTAAAAACTTTTATTTAAAAAATAGTCGGCAAATTTGGATCTTTATCTGGTTGTTGGCAAATGTCAACCGACGAGGTTCTTTTTGCTTTTTACTTATTTTAAAGTCTTAGAAGGCAAAACCGCTTTATTTCACCCCTCCCTTAAAAATCTCTTAGTGACGGCCCTATATATATATATATATATATATATATATATATATATATATATATATATATATATATATATATATATATATATATATATATATATATATATATATATATATATATATATATATATATATATATATATATATATATATATATATACACACACACACATATATATATATATATATATATATATATATATATATATATATATACACGCAATTTCAATAATTCATGAAGTTATATTAATTGGTTATGTTTCTCAAAGAGATTTATTATGAAAGAAACCGCTTTTTGCACTAAAGTGTCGACTGTTTTTAAATAAGTATTTGAAGAGAAAATAAACGTAAAAAAATTAAAGGATAGCTCACATACTTACAACTAAAAATCTTGTTATAAGAAAAATTAGAAGTGTTTTCATTAATAAAAAACAACATGATTTGTAATCATACAATCAGATTATATCAGAAGTCGAGATGCTGAGTTCAAAGTAAGCACCCTTGGTTGTACAAAAAGCGCAAACAAATAAACCTTGTAAACTTTCATTGTTCTGGGTATGTTAAGATATTACATAGTGCAAGAATGTTTGGGTAGTCAAAGGTTTGTATTGAATAATGGTTTACTCCACCATAATTAAAGATTTTAGTGAGTATTATACTAACTTTAAAAAGCATTTTTCTAAAACAGCTTTATTTGAACCACAAATTTTATATTTATCTACATACTAAAATTGTATGCAACGAAGTGACCTCCATGTTTAACGTCAAAAAAAAAAAAATAGTTTGACGTAAACAACTAAGTTAAAAGAACGAGTTAACTTGATTTATTAAATATGTAAAAGCGTTTAAAAAAAAGTCGTTCAAAAAAAAAAATTATTTTTATGTAATTATAAATCTATATTCTTTATTACCTTCTCCACAATACAAATAATTTTTTAAGACGATAGTATTAATTTATACTTATGCAGATTTAGGCGAGAGCTATGCAAAAGTTTGTAAAAATTTAGTTATACATTTTTTATTGTTTTGAATTATTTTTTGCTTACACATGATGCGATGAAATGTGTTTAAAACTATATTTAAATTTACTTAAATGGAAAAATTATTTTTATAGTTTTTCCTTCAGGGGGTTATAAGAAATTATTTTATTTATAAGATAACTATTTAATGAGATTTGTTGTATATTATTTGTTAGATAATTTAATGAGATATTTTATTGTTTAATTAAAAAATGTTAACAAGATAAAGAGAAACATAAAAACAAATTTAATATCAAATAAGTTCATTATGAAAAAACTATAAATAAAAATCAATAAGATAAAATTAGATTTAATAATAACATAAAAAAAGACTAACAATTATTATAAAACAGTGTTTAGGTATTTATGCATACAAGACACAAGAATTTGTCAAAGTTTAAATCAAATAGGCAAACTGTTTTAAAACCGGAAGTTTTTATAGATAACCAAGGTTTTAATCTCAATATTAAGAACTCTAGAACTTAAATATTTTATTTTAGTATGTTTTACTTGTAATCACTGTATGTTTCATATTTTAAAAACATTAACTTGAAAAAAAAGTAACGCAACTATATACATTATATGTTTTTGTATAACCTAAATTAATTTAATTTATTTTTTTGGTATATTTTGTTATACAATATTTTGTTAACTTAGCTAAGGAACAGCTATGAATAGTTTTACTATAATAAACGTAGGCTTCGTTATCATAAACGTAGCCTTCGTTATCATAAACGTAGCCTTCGTTATCATAAACGTAGCCTTCGTTATCATAAACGTAGCCTTCGTTATTGACCAAGAATTTTGCGTACCAAAGTACTATTTAGGTGCTGAGTTGTCAGACAAATTTTACAGATTTCGATATTTTGTCTAAAGTTCTAACCAACTAAGCTATCCGGCCACTAATTGAACCACCGGGATACTTATCTATAACGCTACTGCGTTGATTTTATAAACTTAAGGGTTACTATAATATTGCTATAAACTACAAAATTTTTGTGTTTCTAATATAACAGTTTTGAAGGCATTTTTAAACCGTTTTTTTGCATTTAAATCTAATCATTGTAATAAGGTAAATGAATTCAACTCCGTGATTCTGGTAAAGAAAATTTACACAATAACGATAAGGTAAAAAAAACTCGTGTAAAAACATAAGTAAAAACAAAATTAAAAAGAACGCAAATGCAAATAATTTGTATCTTCAATGAAGGGAGGGCAAACTTGAAATTGCGCGTTTGATTGCTTCGATGATAATTTTCTCTATAATTTCTTTCTTCTCTATTTTTATATCTTCTCTGACGTATGAAAAACCAGCAACATATCAAGAAGAGATAAAGAGGCTGTATTCGCATCTTCAAAAAAGCATCAATGTATCTATACATTATCAGATTAATTCTATATAGTAGATTTTTTGGAAATTACAAAAAAAAATTTGTCAAGAAATTTCTAATTTTCAAACAACGTATAAAAAAGTTTTAACATATCACCACGATAATTTCCAGATATATTTCTAAAATAAATGTATATTTAGATTTTAACAGTGTTCAAAAAATTTAAATGGTTACTTAAGTAACTAACGTAAAAGTGGTTTTAAGACCGTATCATAATACCCCAGTGGGCTCGGAACCTAAAAAAAAACGTCTTTTGAACGTTCAAAAGTCGTCTTTTTCACGTCCCTAGTCCATTGGGACCGTAAATATGGTGTTGAGACCGTGCCATAATAAAATTTAGGTTTCTTACTAAATAATGTTTATGTATTGTTTCAATATAACTATTTAATTTTCATAAGTTCATTCATATCGTTAATTGCTTAATGATACGTAAATATCATTTTTAATTAGCTCTATATATTCTGCCAAAGGTTGATATTATTTCTATATTTTAAATGTTGATTCGATTCCTAATGTATTTTAAATTTATCTAAAATAGTTAACTAAATTTGGTCATTTTTTTTTTCCTTAAACGTCAGACGGCTAATTCCTTTTACTTGTTTAGATTTTCTCACGTGTTTCAGCTTGTACACTACAACTTACGCGGTGTTTTTCTTAAGCTTTTAACTTAAAAATAGAATGACACTCGGATGCGCACAAAACATTTTTAACAATAGGGATTATTATATGAAAAAATGTAATGAGATCTACTTAACAAAAAAAAAAAACGAGTCCATATTGAAGCAAATATCGTGTATTTATTTGATAAATATTTACTTTTTGAAAATAGTTAATAGATAAACTTTAATTTATGAAACTATGATATTATTAATGGCATAAATTTAAGCTTAAATGCATCCATTTGTTTAGATGTTCTTAAATACGTTGGTAAGAGAATGTAGTAAAATTTAAAAATTAACAAATATACTTTTTTTGTTTTTTGTTAGAAATGCTCTTAAGCTTTATACCATAATCATTCAATCTTCAAATCAATCTTGTTTATTATTTTACATAATTCTGTTGTATATTGAAATTATAACTGTTTTATAGCAATGTAGAACATATAACTTTATTATTAAGTGTGCTATAAAATTATAAAACAGCTTTCTGCAGTAATCAATGTTTATATAATCAATGTTTAAATAATTGAGGTAATTTGTTGTAACAGCGTAAAAACCTGTTGCAACAACAACCAAAAACATATTATGTTTTACACTGCTGTTATATACAAATGAAAACTATTTGAATATTTAAATAAATGCAGACAACCACAATATTTTATTTTAAAAGAAGGCTGCCATTTTAATATTTAATATGATACTATAAAGGTTAAAGTAGTTAATTATTGTAGTTATTACACAAGCTAGGCGCAAACATTTTATTATGTCCGCGGCTCAATCTAAGGTCAACAAAGATATTATATATGAGAACCAATGGCATCTAAGTTAAAAGTGAAATGAAAACATAAATTTTTTTTTAATTTTACAAAATCTTCTCATTTCATACTCCAAATAAATCCTCTGCAACAAGAGTAAGAAAGTTAGAAACACATAATCTATATTTATAAAAGCAAAAACAAAGAAAAAGGCAGCTTAGGTAAACTTTTATAGCATTAATGTACTCACAAAATTTAATTATTTATAATAATCAAATTTTTTTTGAAGAGGAAACTACTACACCACACTACTTAAAACACTTTCCGATAAATTTGAATGCTACTAACCGTAAGGAAATTAGAAAGAGACAAGGAGTTCGCGTGAATTCTATAAAAAAGTAAAAAACTGTTTCAGCATGAAGGACATGATTTTAAATTAATATGATTTAAAAGTGATAAAAGCACCAAGACAATGACAATTAATCCAAGTTTTAAAATCTATTATAAGCATTTGACTAATCAGTTCATAAACTGATATTATGGTATTTTTGCTTGCATCATGTTAATTTTAATCAACCAACAGTTAGTAGTTAAGGATATTCTTTATTATTAATACTTTATTATTTTTTTTTGTTGTGGTTTTTTTTTTTTACTCGGCGTTTTTCATGTTGTTTCAACTCAAGAAATGAGTATGAATATAAAGAAAAATAGTTTACATTTTTATAAATAGATTTTTATTTGTTATGGGGCAAGTATACACATTTATACTTTGAACTGGGTATCATTTTTTTAGCGAGTCTAAAAAATGTGGATCTTAAAATGAATGCAAAAAAAATCATTTATGCGTATTGTTTTATATATAGCTTTTTTTAGTAGAGACAGCTTGTAAATAATGAAATTTTTTTTTTTCTTTATATACTTTTAGTTTCATTAAGTATAAATATTTAGTTCATGGCTTCAGCAACTGTTCAGGTGGCATCGAGGTCACATTCACTCAATATTTCTACGTCACCACAATCGTGCAGTATCTCAAAGTCAGTACAGTCAGACTTAACGCCTCCACAGCTTCCACCGAGACGAAAAGAATCTCCGCTACCTTCAGATGTAGGGAAACCGCCTCCAATACCTCTTGTTCATAAACAAAAAAGCATGCCTATAGAATCCACTAAATCTCCAACCAAAGTGAGTTAAACCTAAAATTATTTATATATGTGTTTTTTTTTAAGTAGTAATTTAGTTTTATATTTCATAATTAAACTTTATTTGATCTTATTTTCAAAATTTTATCGTATTAAACGCGGATTTTTATCTCACGAACAGCGTTGCACCAAAGATTTTCCATCACGTTGCGTTAGTTATAAAATAATTTATGTGAATTTAAATTCTTAAAAATAATTTAATATATTTTGGGTGATGACAAGAGACTTATAGGTCACATTCGGGTGTGAAAATACTTACTTTATTTATTTCAAAAGCTGTTGATGTCACTCACTCTGTATATTAATAATTTTCAAAACATTTAAATACACTCAATTATGGCCTTTAATAAATAAAGTTAATTATATAAAAAAGCTTTGTTGCATAGCTGTGGGGTTCCAGATAAGTTGAAAAGACTTCGACTAATCTCCAAAACAGAATAAAGTTTACTTAATGATGTAAAAGTTAGATGACCGACTTTACCTGTTGGAAAAAAAATCAATACTGAGCTACTATTTTAAAGAAAAGTATTTTAAAAATTAAATAAAAATTAATGCAAAAAAAAAATAAAAATAAAAATAGTAGAACTAAAGTTGTATACAATAATTTTTGATTTGAATGAACTCATAAATGTATAAAATTGAACAATGTCATTTAATACAGTAGTGTAAGCATTCACAACAACGTATTAACATGAGAACAAGAGCATATTAACATGAGAACAAGAGCATATTAACATGATAACAAGAGAATATTAAAATGACAACCTCAATATTTTAATTATATCAACATTAAATAAAACAATGTTGCCAATCCAAAGCATTAACATTTATAAAAAATGCCCATTAACCACAGAAAATTAACTTACCAAGTTAATTTTCTGTAGTTGATCATAAAATAAAGATTAAGCAGTAATGAAACACTCTGTGCCCAAATAAACTTTTAGAATATTAATAGGTTTTTATTTTAATAACAATTATTAGATTTAATGATATTTCATTTAATTAAATACTTTGCATTTCTAAGTTTAATCCACAGCGCAGATTCGAGTATTATCAGCTATGATCTTAAACAGTTTTACATTAACGCTTAAGTAAATGTTTTTTGTTATATTTTAAGGTTGCGTTTGAGTGTTTAGAGCTTTAGCCAGTGGTGCCAAAAGCTTTAATTTCCTTTCTTTTTATGACCAATTTTTTGTATACTTTTTAAGTAATTTTTCAATTTTATTTGGTGATATATTTTAAACTTAAACAAATCATTATTATTGTTTTTTTTGGAACAAGTGCTAAAACTTGAGACAAATATTACATTTAATAAAATCATTATTGAGAAAAAGATTTTTTATCTGGCTCGACACCTCTGTGAGATTCAAAGTTCTTTGTCAATAAAAGCAAATTAAACGTGTCAACTAGAACGGTTTTTTCTTTTTAACTTTATGCATGACCTAAAGTTATACTTTATGTAAACTAGAAATTTTTTGTAAATGAAAACCGTAGTTTTCTTTTCCATTGAAATGCTTTGAATTTTAATTAGTAATATTTTGAAAGAATTCAAATCGAAGCTTTGTTTTCGCTATTTTTGTATTCAATCGATTCTTGATATCCCCGCGATTTAAAAACATTGTTTTTTATCTCCTAAATTATGTTTAAGTGCCGCAAAACGATTATCACGTGAGTGCAATATTTCGTACTTTAATAAGTGAAATCAGTTTACTTTAAAGATCGTGTAGATAAATTTAGAATGAAACTTCTAAAACAGAAACATTACATTTGAAATTTTCAATTATTTTCTTTTTTTTTTCTTTCTATATTTCCTCGCTGATCTAGGAAAAAAAATTTCAATCTTTCCATTGATTAAGTTGTTGAGTTAGTTTATCTGATGATTCTGCAGGTACTTTACTATACTTTTTAAGCCAAATGAAAAACAAGGAAGCGTCCAAAGCAAAAACCTAAAGTTGACAGCTCTGTGAGATCAATCAGTTGGTACACATTTTTTTAACTTTAGCTTAGAGAACTTTTAAAACCCATTCGTGGTGATGCTGATTTTAGTAGCTCTTCGTTTGTCAAAGTTCTGTAGTAAACTACTATAAAGTATTCTGGAGTAAACTACTATAAAGTATTCTGTAGTAAACTACTATTAAGTATTTTGACAAACACTATACAAACTTTGCTGCTCTTATCTTGTTACACATAGCTTGGTCTTTTAAGTGCAATTTCATTTCGCTTTTCACTAGTGACTGATTAGTTTTTCTTGTTGCTTAAATTTAGCCTGAAATCTTCATAAAAGCAGATTGAAAAAAAGTTATCAATTTTATTTTAATTTTTTTTAATGGTAATTAATTTAAACCTGTTGTGTCAAACTGTCCTACAAATAATCAGTTTATCACAACAAAATTGAAGTACATAGAAATTGAATCTTGAAATATGACCTGTTTAATAATCACTGCTACTAAATTAGTATAAAAATACTTATCTAACTTGAGCTTCTACCGTAAGTTTCTCCTTCAGCAGGATCATCAGGATTCTTTTTTCCTGATGATTCTAATAATCTTCTATATAGCATACCAACTTATCAGTATTGACAATACTGATAAACAATTTAAGAACTTTTAAAACAATACTATTTTTCTAGAAGTTTTTAAATTGTTCATCAAACAATTTTTAAATGTAACAATTTACGAAAAATTTATTAATTTGTTTATTTATAAATTTTTTAAATGTATCAATTGTATAAAAATGTACCAATTTATCATATATTATTGCAAGCGGTAATTGTCATAGTTTATTATAAATTGGTAAATAATAAATTAGGGATAAAGGTATACCTTTATTCCTTACTATATAAGGATAAAGTTATACCTTTATCCCTAGATATTAAATTGTTCGGCAAATTACTAAAGTCTTCAAGATTATTGCGAATGGGATATTATCTAGACTCAACCGTGGGAAAAACAGTTTAAATTATATATAGTAACTTTTATTTATTTTAATTTAATTTATTAAATTATTTTCTGGTAGTGTTAAAAAATTATATAGACAATATACGTATGTATAATGTATATTTTATATAACAATGTATAAATTATATAAACAATCAATTTATTCTTTTCAATAAATTATATAAACAATCAACTTGAAATATACAATTATCCTAATTGTAATCCACTAGTTACTAAAAAGTAAAATTATTTTAAAATTTAAAATTTTTAGGTGTGTAAACATTAATAAAGATATCTTTTAAATAAAGCAAACAATGCCAATACTTAGCTATTATATTTAAGTCTTAATGAGCATTGATAGTAATAAAGTCTGTGGTCACACTGCAGATCATAAAAATACAAATAAAATTGTTGTTTGTTATTTAATTTTGGTTTGAATATTAAGCAAAATTTGAAAATAAAGAAGTTGTGAAAAGAAAACAACAACTGGATTTTACTAAAAAAAGATGTTTTTTATTACCACTTTAATATATATAAAACCATAAAATCATCAAAAGAATAAAAAAAAAAAAAAAAAAAGGCACTTCTATTTTGGTAAAAAAATCGCATTTTTTGCAACTCTATCGGGACAGCAACCGTTATTTTAATTAATATTTGTTTTTTCTTCTTTTTCTGAAAAATTAAAGTGCACAAAACATATTAGAAAATTATGATATAAATATCATAATTTTCTAATATGTTTTGTACATCCATTGTACAGAGCTGTTAAGTTTTGAAAACGGGTATGAGGGAGACTTTATGATATTGTCCGACAACGATGTACTTACCTACAATAAATTTACCAAAAAAAAAAGGTCCTCAAAATTTGAGTGACCTAATATATTTAAAATATTAAAACTGTTTCCATCATCATATTGTGTTTTTGGAGTAAAAAGTGCACCAAAACAAACAAGCGCTGGCTTAACTGAAGTTTATATATATATATATATATATATATATATATATATATATATATATATATATATATATATATATATATATATATATATATATATATATATATATATATATATATATATATATTATAGTATAAATAGTATCCATTGTACAGAGCTGTTAAGTTTTGAAAACGGGTATGATGGAGACTTTATGATATTATATATATATATATGATATATACACACACACACACACACACACACACACACACACACACACACACACACACACACATATATGTGCACTTTATACAGAAAGTTTAAACGCACTTATTTTTTTAAGAGTTAAGGTAAGTTTAGAGTGGTAGAAAGAGAAAACGCATGGTTTTTTATTCCTCTTTTTAGCCGATTATTAATTAAGAAAAAAACACAACTTTTAATAAAAAAAATAAATCTTTTCTGAAATTAAATAATGAACTCAAGTAATCAAACAGTTACTGAGAAAAATGTGCAACAACGTTTAAACGCACCTACAATTTAAATTGATATTAATACGGGATATGACCTCCCAATATTTTTAATTCATGCTTGTATTCGCTTTAGCATTGGTTCAATTAAGTTTTCAGTCATCTTAATTGGTTTTTCAAGCCACAGTTTGGTCAGTTCTTTTTTGAGCATTTCGTGACTAGATACTTGCTTTTTTGTTAGTTGATAATCCATCCTGCTCCCTAAATTTTCAATCGGATCTAAGTCAGAACGTTGTGCTGACCAAAGCATGATTCGAATATTGATTTCAAGAAAATAATCAGTAATTGAATGTGCTGTACGGATGGAGCATTGTCTTGTTGAAATAACCAGTTTTGATCAGCCTCGAACAAATCGAAACTAGGGATAAGCGCATTTTCCAAAACGTCACGATACTTATATTAGTTTAATCTTCCTTTTATATTTTATGACAGCCAACGCCTTAGCCTGATGTACATATTCATATGTCAACAGAACCACCACATGTAAATTATGTTAGTGTATTTTACAAATAGAGTGCTCAATGTTCTTAAAGAACAGAGCGATAATAAATTAGTAAAAAACACTAATCTAACTTTTTTCTTCAACTTTAAGTTTCACCATTGCTAGATCATCAGGAAGAGTTACTAAATCTCAAAAAAAAATTAAATTTATAGAAAAAATTATTTTTTTAGTAAAATAAAACTAGTTAGTAAAATAAAACTAAATTAATAACTAACTTATTAATAATATAAATTAATATTCGGAAATAATTAGGTTTACATCAGTGGAAAAATACCACTGATGTTATAGATTGGTTTTCTAAAATTAACAATAAAAATGAATGCACATTTATACAGCTTGATATTGTTGATTTTTACCCCTCAATTACAGCAGAAATTTTAGATAAAACAAAAGAATTTGGAAAATCTCATTTAGAAATTACTGAGGGCACTATCCGTATAATTAGGCACTGCAGAAAAACTTTACTCTATTTTAATAAGGAAACGTGGAAGAAAAAAACCACTCACGAAACCTTTGATGTTAACAATGGGAAGTTACGACGGAGCAGAGATTTGCGAATTTGTAGGTTTATATATTTTATCGCGACGACGGTTTAATAATAATGCATAAAAATCAGGACCACAACTCGATAAAATTAGAAAAGATATATATATATATATATATATATATATATATATATATATATATATATATATATATATATATATATATATATATATATATATATATATATATATATATATATATATATATATATATATATATATATATATATATATATATATATATATATATATATATATATATATATATATATATATATATATATATATATATATATATATATATATGTATATAGCTCATCTTAGAAGCCATTCCTCCAATGGATCTTCATTTGCTTTTTGGCTTTGTTAACCATCTTATTAAGCACTTGGTTCAAATTTAAATAAGGTAAATATATATATATATATATATATATATATATATATATATATATATATATATATATATATATATATTTACCTTTTTTTTTTTTAAAAAAGTACCTTTTTTTGGAAAAAAGTAAAAAAAAAACCTCATTCGTTTTTTTAGTGCAAATCACTTTTTATGTTTACATTCAATTTTATTGCTGTCTTACAATTATTGAGTCTTGATTAAATAAATCTTTTAAAACGGTATATTTTAATATAGAGTAAGTTATTCTATATTGAAATATACCATTATAAATAATATACGATAGATAAAAACTATATAAATGCAAGCTTTGAATTAAATCTTCATTATATAACTTGTTTCTATTGTCTTCTTGTAACCATTATTTACTTGTATCTAACAAGTCACTAGCATCAATTATCAATTTTACTGTCATCGACCAATCATTTGTTGGAACAGAGTAAGAACTATAAACAGGGGAAGATGAACCATACCAACTTTACATTTCTGTTGAATCTTTTTTAATAAGTCTTTGTTTGATAACAAATACTTATTGAACTCATAAGTTAGAAAATTAGTCATTGCACAATGATTTATTAACATAAAAAAGGTTTTTTTCATTTACAAATAAAATAAAGCTTCAACTTGATCCCAAATAGGGATACTGTCATTCATCCAAAATGAAAGCTTTTAACTCGTAGTATTGGGACTAATAACAGGTCAAAGGTCATGCAACTTGCATAATCTTGACTTATTTATTATTGTTAGATGCATTAGATAAGTAAGATTAACTAAAGGAAATTTGTTTTTCTTTGTGAGAAACAGAAATATATGATCCAGCTGGCTATGTTTTAAATTTGGCTTCACAATCATTTCTCCCTTTTTTAAACTAGAAAACATTTTTTTGGATGACATTATTGATAGTGTCGCAGTTCTTTTAATTTTTAAACGTCGAATTTAAATTTAAGGAAAAATTTCTTGTGTAATAGCAACCAATACACTTTGTAACCTTCATGTAATTTAACCGTCTCGACTTTCGTTTCCGCAAGTTTGGATGCGTGCACATTTTTCAGTATTGTGTAATGAAGAGAAGAGAACACGTTTTGTTTGAGCATTTTTAATAAATTGGTAGAATAACTAAAAAAAAGTTTAGATTTAATAGTTTTTACATTTTCAGTTCTATGTATAATCAAAATTTAAGTATTAAATATGGAATTTTTATAAAAATTAAATTAAAACCTCCAAAAAGAGGAGATTTCATGTTTTTTTCTGAAATCCCTTGGAGGCTTATTTTTTGCCATAAAATCCGGAGATATTGGAACCCTATATATATATATATATATATATATATATATATATATATATATATATATATATATATATATATATATATATATTATATATATATATATATATATATATATATATATATATATATATATATATATATATATATATATACATACATATAAACTTTTTTTTTTTTTCTTGTGACAAAACAATAAAGTAACTAATTTAAGACGAGTTTTTTTTGCAATAAAAATAAATATATAGAACTATTAACTTTTTAAAGTGTAACCAATTTTTTTTTTTTTAAACATCTTTGCTTCCAACAAGGCTGCAAGCAGCCACTAATTAAAGTTGGAAGTTACTGTAAGAGAAAAGATGAAGATTGTAGAGCAAGATAACGATTGACGGACGATTTAAAAGATTGCAAGTTATATGAATCAGGAAAGCAAGATGAAGGAAGCGAATTCCAAAGAGCTGATGTTCGAGGAAAAAAACTAGACGAATAAGCGTTTTTGGAGCACTTAGGAACAGTCACAGAAAAAGGATGACACTTAATTGAATGACGAGTAACACGAGAATGAATTTTAGTAGATGGCACAAGAGACGCTAGCTCTTTCGAGCAGTGCCCATTATAGTATTTATAGAAAAGAGAAAGAGAAGCAACATTACGACGATGTGATAATGGTTGAAGGTTGGCTGCAAGAGCAGGTCCAACTATGTTTACAATGCGTTTTTGCACCTTGTCTAAAAGAGAAAGGGCATCATTAGAAGATCCGCCCCAGATATGGCAACAGTATTCCATACAAGGCCGGATTTGATATTTATAGAGGTAGAGAATAGAATCCAGAGTAAGAAAGTGGCGAGCTCGATAAAGAGATGCAACCTTAGCAGATGCTAATTTTGCAACCGATTTGATATATGGTTTCCAAGAAAGATTGGAAGTAAGAGTTAATCCTAGAAGATGAAGAGTAGGTGACTCATCGAGTACATCACCATTCATAAATATAGGAAGATCTAAATTATTGCGATAACGATTGGCTGAAAAAAATTGGGTTTTATCTGAATTAAAGTTCACCAGCCACTGTGAGCCCCATGCTGTAGCAGAAGTGAGATCCTTTTCAAGCTCAAATGCCCCATCCAGGCAATCAGAGGGTGTTGGTTTCTTATCACAACAAGAATAAATGGTAGTATCATCAGCAAACAATGCCACCTTAGATGTGAGAATATCTGGAAGATCGTTAATGTAAATTAAAAAGAGTATAGGGCCAAGGATAGAACCTTGAGGAACCCCTGAAGTTAATTGAGACGTAATGTGGTGTGTTAAAAAAATCTATGTTTGAGGCGTATTTTAGTTACAACTCTAATCTAGATTTACTTGCGTTACGTCTCATTTGATTACACTTTACAAAGTTAAAAAACAATTGAGGCGTAACGTTGCGAATTGAGACTTTTTTTTTTTTTCGCGACGAAGTCACCAGTTGAGACGAGGCTGTTTTACAATAAAAACACAATTCAACAGCGGTTTGGAATAATCTGGATGAGCCATAATCCTTTTGAATCTTTGCCAATGAGGCTTGAAGTTTGAATGGAGTGCCTCGGTTGCTTGCTCACTGTAAATTTTAAGACCAGTTTTTTGGTGCTTTAGAAATTGTGGAACATGGTAAAAGACAGCATGAACTTTTGGTGTGACAGAAACAGTCAACTTTAGATAATTGCTCTTAAACTCTTGAATCTTTTTCTCAAAATCTGGAGAGATTGAGCATCCAAAACAAGAATTAACAACTTGGAGAAACAATTGTAGAACATGGTAGAAAGGTGATGCTTCAAATGCCTTATCAGCCACGGTTATCTTCTTCAGATTGTCAATTTTTTTCAGCAACTTCATGCAATCGTTGCCATTGAAGTGGCCACCATGGTACGGTTGTAATGGTATATGTATTGAAGTCAACCATTTTATTTTTTTTGTGCAAAATTTGAACCAAGTGCTTAATAAGATGGTTAACAAAGCCAAGAAGCAAATGAAGATCCATTGGAGGAATAGCTTCTAAGATGAGCTTTTCATCTGAAAATCGAAGTATTTAATGGATGAACAGTATTCTTGAATTCTTTTGATTTCTTTAAATCAGCACCAGATAAAATGAACTTTTGATGTTGCTCTCTGATTGTTTCAAATGTTCTGAGTTGTCCACTGTTGTTCAAATTTGGTGACTCAATGTTGCACCATCAGCAAGGATGCTTGCTGCTGTGAGACTGAATTCCACAGATAATATTTGCAAGCTTCATGTCACATGACAGTATCAATTTGTCAATTAATTCATTTGGTCCAAAATCAGTTTGATATTGCCAAATGTTTCAAGGGTGTTTTCAGAGATTGTTACAATTAGTTGCTTTTTGACACTTGTGGTTTTAAAATTTTCACTTGAAGCCAATTTAATTGACTTTTTTACTGGACTTTGTTGTTCTGTTTAGTGTTCAGAAATTAGACTCAAACTCGCTTTAAAAAAAACAACCTCCACCATCAAGGCCCAGTTTCACAGTGTCCGAGCTCATCAAATCTTTTGAAACTGTAATGTTTTCCTTCAGTGTTTTTAAATTGATACAATGAACAATTATTAGAACCTGGCAATTTTACATTGGTAGCAATGAAAAAATCTTTTTGACTAGATCCTGCTAATGCAAATTTCTGTTAAAAATTTGGCTCAAGAAGGCGAACTGGACTAATTTGGTTTAGAAAAGATCCAAGCTTTCTGATTTTATTGTTTGAAAGCCCAGTACTCTGCTGAATATCCACCATATTTTTTGTTGTCAAAGGGCCTTGAAAGAGTGAATGAGCTGCAGATGTTCCTTAAGAAAAAAAACTAAATCAGTTACTTCGCATATAAATTGTATTGCTCAGAATTTACAGAATAATAAAATAACTAACCTTTTCGGAAGAGGTTTGTCATGAGCTTGACCAAGACGAATTGTTCTGCCCAAAGATGCTTCTTTCGATGCAATGACAGATGACGCAACTTGTTCTGCGCCTACAGAATCTTCCAATACAAATTGATATAAGTTTGTACGGTGAGTTGTATCACTGCAATTGTGAGAAATTCCACGAGCAATGATAGATAAGCATCGTTTTTCACTGACTTTCTTTCTTCTTGCAAAGATTTTGATGCAAAACCCTTTCAAATGGATGCTTTTCTTTGCCTTTCACCTTCGCAGTTTGACAAATAATGCAATCACAACATGTTGTAAGTCTTGTTAATGGCTCCACAACAATGGAATAAAAACTGTAGAGTTGTATTGCCTTTAAGGCATTAGCTCCATCACCAAATTTTTTCAGGTTGCAATGGCATGTAATACAAATTCCAAGTGGCACTCTTTCATCCTGAAAATTCATCTGATGAAATCAAGCGATGAATCTCAGAAATGAAATGTTCTGAAATTTTTTATGTCACTTTTCTTCATACAAATAACACACACTGCCCTTCTGCAATCATCATGGTCTTTGAAAAATGTAGGAATTTTTATTTTTTCTAAAAATAGCTAAAAATAACATTGATTTCAATACCTATACATTATTATTTTTATCTAGTTTGTAAGTGTAATATTTTTTAGCGTTATATAAAGAAAGAAAGTCATGTTGATATTTGTAACTTTTATTGACATTTATATATTAAATATATTAAAATTAATTATATACTGTTTATAGTTACTCATATCATGATTACCATAAGTTTAGTGCTACACAGGGATGCAGAGTCCCAAAAGGACTCCGGCTTTATATCTCTACTTTTTCCAAGTGTGTAGTGTCCAGAAGTTCTAAACATGTTTGTTGACTTATGATCTGCTATAAGAAAAAAATTCATGAGATTTAACGGTTTAAAACTTATTGTTTTTAAGCCCGAAGTCCTGGAGTCCCGGAGTCCTTGCCGCCATCATACCTAAGGACTCCGGGTTCAAAAAATGATTGTTCCTCTAACCTGAAAGTCATAATTTTCTTTCCATTAGTAGTCCATAAACTTATTTATATTTTTAGAGCTCCTGGATACCAAAAATAAAGATGAAGTAAACTTTTTGTGACTTTCAAATCCGGAGTCCTTTTTGGGACTCCGCATCCCTGGGGCTACATTTTTTTATTTCATTTATGTGCAAATTCTTTGTGCTGAATTTGTCTCCAAGGAAATAGTTTTGCAATCAATTATGATTGTCTGAAGAGAGTGTGACAAATATTGGTCTGGAGGGAGTTACTTGTGTAGCAAATACTAATGATTATTTAAAGAGAATATTCTTAATGACTGTCCAAAGGGAATTGGTTTTGTTGCAATCGTTAGAGTATGGTAAAAATACAGTCTATTTTTGCTAACAAATATTTAAAGTATCAAAAAAAAATTAAAAAAGGCAAAGCTAAATATCTCCCTTGGATTAAAATCGAGGATTTTAAAATTTATTGTTATGGAGTCCCCAATATATATAGAATGAACCTTCAAAAGGATAATTTTGGGATGTTTAGTCGGCAAAAAAGTCAAAATTTTCAACCATGTACTGCATTATCAACTTTATTTACTTAATATTTAATTAAAAATTAGAGAATGCAACCTTGTTACCAGTTGATATTGCTGAATACTTAAATTATTCATTAGATTTAACTAGTTTCTTTATTTATTTTTTTTAAAATTAGATTCTAAATAGTTCTCCAAATTATTTGTTTATTTATTTTCTTACTCAGTATGGCAAAAATGGCATTAAATGCAGTACCATACTGTATTTAATGCCATTTTTAGCATTGATACTTTTTTTTCAAAACCAAGAAGTAATATGAACAGATTTGTTTATATTACTTTGTGGTTTTGAAGGCAATTTTAAGGTCTGCAAAATACTTAAATGTTTTCTTGAATTATGAACACTGAAAAATCCCAAATCTGCCATTAATTAAATACTTTTTACATTCATTTATTTTTAAAGTTTCTAGATATGAATTTTTAATTTTGTAAACTTTTTTAATTTTTTTTTAGATCCAGCAAAAAAAATCAAAGGTGGTTCTTTATTTTTCCATTACTTAAAGTTTTATTTATTGATATATTGTAGCCAATAACAATTGTGTGTTGCCAATATTGTGTGTAGTCAATAACAACTTGTGTGTAGCCAATAACAACTTGTGTGTTGTGTAGATAGAATGACAATTATCCTGGTTTTTATGTAAAAGAACACAGCGAAAAGCCTAATTTTAGATTTTGCAGTGCACTCTTTAGCGTAAAAATTGAGACAATTGCAACTATGTGTTAACATATTTTTTTCAAGGAATCAAAAATCTTAAATCTTCATATAAAATTATTGTAAATTCTGTTTCTATAATAAGTTTTGTGTTCATGGTTTCTTATTTAGGTTGCATCCAGCTTTGCTGAACGACTTCCTTTATACAGTGCGCTGGTGTTTAATAACAATAATCAACAACCAAGTGAACAAATTGAAAATTATTTCTTAGAGAATATCTGGTCTGATGTCATTTCTGATCATTTCTTTTTAACAAAGAAGTCACGATTTCAGCAACAAGCACTATGGGAGTTTTTATCAACTGAAAGAAACTATATTTTAAAGCTGAAAATTATTGTTGAGGTATATATAATAAAAAGAATGTAATATATATACATATATATATATATATATATATATATATATATATAATATATATATATATATATATATATATATATATATATATATATATATATATATATATATATATATATATATATATATATATATACACACATATATATATACATATATATATATATATATATATATATATATATATATATATATATATATATATATATATATATGTATACATATATGTATATATATATATATACATATATATATATATATATATATATATATATATATATATATATATGTATATATATATATATATATATATATATATATATATATATATATATATATATATGTATATGTATATATATATATATGTATATATATATATATATATATATATATATATATATATATATATATATATATATATATATATATATATATATATATATATATATATATATATATATATATAAAAGAGGCAGGTGCAATGTTTTTTTTGAGCTATCTTCCAGGCATAGTGCAAAAACTAAACATTTGTATGTTTATACTCATACCAAATGTTGCTTTGCAATAAATTGCGATGATTAGAGCATGTGAGCAAAAAATCCATGAAAGTTTGTCTTTCTTAAAAATCTTTTTGTTAGTTGATAATCCATTCAGTGCCTAAAATTTTTGATTGGATTTAAGTCAGTTGATTGTGCTGGCCAAGGCATGAGTTGAATATTACTTTCAACAAAATAATCAATGATTGAATGTACCCTATGGCATGGACCATTGTTTTATTGAAATAACCAATTTCATGAAATAAGCAGAATTCATCTTCTAAGTTACTTACAAGCTCATATATAAATCATTGGATATTGGGTGATGCACAACCACATTGCTCAATGTCCTCTAAGTATATCATCCTTTACTATATAAAACACTAAGTCAAGTAAATAATGTTATTTAATATTAGGTATACCCATAAATAATCAATTAATTGAATAGCAAAAAAGGAATTAAGTTTAATTTTTTAGAGAATTAAACTGTACATCATTTTTTATTAACCGATTATATAAATTCTATCATCATCTAAGACCTTTTGTTATCTTGTTGGTAGACTTTTGATTCTCTTTTCATAAAATCTAGTATCCTTTAAAGAAAAGCTTGATGAGTTTGAACATTTTCAATATTTACAACCAATTATTTGTAAAATAACCAGGTCGTTTTATTTATTTCAGATTAAAATTTTAATATTATTCAAACTTGCCTAAATAAATATTTTGCTACAAAGAATACTGAATTTTACAAAAAGAGAATTAAAAGTCTATCAACAAGTTGGAAAAATGATCCTAGATAGCGATACAGATTATATAATCGATTAAAAATAAATTGAAGTGTAGTATTAAGTGTTATTTTTTTTTTGTTTCCACTTGATCTGATGGTGATTGCAAATAATACCGATTATGTATTATGAATTATAAATTTGAAGATCTGATTTAACCATTTACATTGATTATATAACTTACTTTTTAAGCCAACATATAAATATAAATTATTAACTCTATTTATAGTAAAATCATTAAAATAATATAAGACTTTTTATAGCGAATATAATTGGTTTTTTAATAGTTACCTATTATATGTTTTTTAATTATTAAGGCCATAATTGCCCCATTTAAATAGCTATGCCCATGATTAAAGGATTTGAATGTCTGTATTTAAATAAAAATTTTATTTGGTTAAACTGGTTTAACCAAGTAACAATTTTATTTTGTACCAAAAATTTTCTGGTTTTTATTTTCTACCAAAAATAAATTCAATTTCTCACACCATTAAACATTGTTCTATTCTAGGTGTTTCAACAGTTCATAAAGATAATACAAAATGAAGGAGACTTATTAGACATAAATGAAAATAAACTTTTTGCAAATATCAGGGATGTTCTATCAGCTAATGAAATTCTTTGGTCGCGTAATTTGAAAGAAGTCATTGATAATGCTAGAGAGACTAAACAACCTATCAAATCAACTGAACTACTTGCTTCATTTGCACAGGTTAATTTTTTTTTTTTTGCATGCTCAAAATATTAGCAATCCAAAAATTTTAATTTAGGCATAGAAATTAAAATCTGGAACAGGAATAGGAAAGGAAAGAGAAAATAATCACATAAACACTCATTGTGGTTAAGGTGGTTTTCAAGAAGTTGCCATCAGTTGGTTATTAGTTTAAACAGTAAAGATACTTCCATACAATATCTCGTCTGCAAGATAATTAATTTGTAGTAAGTGACCAGGGCCTTGGCCCCAGCTCTAGCTAAAAATGAGACTTTTTGCAAACCTGGTCCCAGAGAAATTATAATATTTAGCAGGGGTTGATAGCCGGGGCTAGAAAAAAAATTTATAATACTTTATATATTATAATTTTATGCTTTTTTAATTATTGCAAAGACAGTTAGACAATGGAATGTTCCTCAAGAAAATAGAAGAAAAATATCTATAACTACCAGCATACAATTATTTGTTTACTTTTACTTTATGAGTGGAGAACATTATAACTTTGAGTGAAAACAACAACATGTTTTTTAGGAAATTTATAGATTTAAACACTTTGTAAAAGTTCTAGCTCTTTTGATCTATAAATAAGTCCGAATTAAGGAAATTTTTTTATATTTTATTTAAAATAATTTGGAGCAAATCAACTGAGCCAAATCCTAACGAAGTTCAAAAAAAGACTTTATAAAAGTTTTAAATTCTGTATAAACAAAAAAAAAATCTTTAGGAAATTTTTTAATACACAAGCAGAAGAAGTTTTATTGAACAAAATATTTCATTTATTTCATTTCATTTAAAACCTAAGTTATAGATGGTATTCTATCATGTAACGTTAAAATTTTTGGCTGCCATACTGTATGGCAAATAAAGTAAACAAAGCGAGCGTTTATTAGCATAATGTATTTAATTACAATTATTTAAATAACATACCTTGTAGTAGATAGATTTTTAAAGGTTATTTTTGAATAAATTTACATAGAGTTTTATTTTTTATCTCACGATATAAGTAATTTATTTTTGCTTAAAACTCTATTAAATAACTTGTTTTCAAAGATGTATTATAAGTAATGTGCGAATAAGTAAACTGAATTATAAAGTACTCCAAAGCATTAAAAAAAAAGACATAAGATTCTTTTTTTAAATATTTTTGTCAATTTGCAAATTTACATAACTCAGATAAAGTAAACACATTTTAGTTGTTTAAGCATGTTAAATAACTTATTAAATTGTATTAATATTTAAAAATGCTATGTATATAAATAATATGCTGAATTATTTATTAAGTTAAAACAAGTTGCAGAGGATCCAAATGATTATAAGTTTATTATAAACTTCAAATTGTTGAAAATATATGTGTATCATTTTGTTGTCATGTCAAGAATGTTTTTCATAAAACAGTCTTTTTATTGACAAGTTAACTTATCACAAGGGTACTGTTCATAAGTTAAAATTTAAATTTTAAAGGAGTGTTTTTAATTAACTGTTCTTTGCATCAAATTCTGCTGCAAATAAAAGTATACATAGTAGACGAAATTGATTGAAAGATCTGCATTAGCTTTAAGAGAAGTAGGAAGAGAACACAAATCAAATTCTAAAATTTTTTAAAATAAGTTGTAACATTTCAAGGACTTCTATAAATAGTACTAGTAAATACATAATAGATGTGTAAGTAATAATAATATTTTCAAGGAATATATGTATCCATTCAATCAAGCTGGTATAATGTTTAGAAGATCTATTTAATTTCATTGTCCTTTTTTTTTTAGTGTGCACACTAATAGATAATAGTAATAAGCCTTGCATTAAAGTTCCTTAAACTAATGTGCATTTGTTTGACCTACAAGATGGCGTCTGAATAACAATGTTTACATCGTGATGACAATTGAACACCATCTATAGATTGTCAAAAATAAGATTTTTTTTTTTTAAATTTGATTTAAATTTTACTGATTCGTCTTATTATATTGAGTGTGATTATTTTTGCTTTTTCATTACTTTTTTATACTTTAGTATGAATTAAAAACCTAAAAAACTTTTCTAAAAAGTTTAATGAAAAAATAATATATTTTAGTTATTTGAGAATTTTAATGGTTATGATGAAATATGATAATTGCAATTGTCATTAAAAATGTTATCATATAAATTTCTTTTAAACTAAATTTGTAAAGAAAATTATTCTTTACAAATTTAGTTTAAAAAAAAATTATGATTTAAAAAATAGTTTTAATTGAAATACTCAAGAAAAAAAGTATTTATGTTTAGATATACTCCTGAAAAATTATTTTTTAGCAAACCTTATGTAAAAAGAGGTAAAAAAAATGTAAAAAAGCACATAAATATTTAAGTTTTGTTAGTTTTAAACAAAAAACAACAGTAAAAACTTTTAATTCTATAAGTTGTGTTTTAAGTTTTTGCTGCTTAGGTGATTAAACATATTTAAAAAAAAGTATAATAAACAAATTGTAAAAAATAAAAAAAATCAATTTAGAATTAAATGATAAGAACATGTTTATTTTACTTTTAAGTAACTTAGCAACAATAAACTGTTGTTTTGTTTTGATATGATGATTGATTTTATTATTTGACAAATGCAGCAATTATTTCAAGTATGTATTGAAGTATCTATCTGAAATGAGCTATATAAGTATATATAAATTTTCTTAAAATTATTTATAATTATATTTATTTTAAATTATATACAGATATATTTAGGTGTATGTAAAAAGTAAAATTAACACTCATGGGTTTAATTCGGTTGACTTATTTAATCTCATTTGTTACTAAATTTTGTTCAACAATCAAAAAATATTTTTTGCTAGAAGCTTCGCTCATTTAAACTTATAAGGTTATTATTCTCTCTTTTGGCTTCATTTTTCTAGAAGTGAAATTCCTAATAAACATGTTTAACATTGCATCAGACATAACAGTAAATTAACAAAGTATGGGCTTAACAATTAGTTATTCATTTTAGCAATGTAACTTAGGAGTTACATTGCTAAAATGAATTTTTCATTTTCATATTTAAAAAACCTATTTTCATAACAGGCAAAAAATAGTTTTGTAATGGTTTTATTTTATAATCAGATCATGCTTGTACAGATATTTTCCTTCAAATTCAAAGCACCAAAATCAGAAGAAAATCTGGTTTATCAAGTCAGCATACCATAAGGCTATTTTGTCAAAAGTATTTTTTTTTTACTTAATTTAATTTTGAAAACACAAAAAATTTTTATTGCAAACTCTGTTTTAAAGGCTATATATAGTTATGGTTTTAAAAATAATTTTTATTATACAGTTGGGTTATGCAATTTGTTTTTTAAAGGCAAAAGTCCAATTGTATTTCATGTGCTTTTGAATAAGATAATTTATTTCTTCGGTATTTTAGCAATCATTGTTTAGAGGTAGCATTTAAAACAGAATACTCCAGTTCTAAATCATATTATTCTGCCAGTTCTAAAATAAACCTGGTAAATATGTTTTACAAAAGCTTGCAGCAGAAAAATTTGAATTTATTGGTGTGAAATTGCAAAGAAATATGTAAAGTTTCTAAAGTTCATCATTCCATCTAAACGATTTTTGTGAAAAAAAAAGATTTTAAAGATTTTAAAATGATTACAACTTGAGCTGCACATAAACTGTTAAAAGGCCAAGCAAACAATTCAAACCAAGAAAATGTTATAATCTCATATAAAAATTTCAAATTTTTGATATTTCTTTTAATCTAATTCACTCCCAACGAGGCTGCAATCAACACAGGTTAAGTTGAGAATTACTAAAAAACAAAGAGTTTGCACAACAAGTATGATGGTGTTCAAAAATGGGTGTTTGTAAAAAATTAGTTATTTCTACAGCAAAATGTGATCATATACTTTTTTTAAAAAATTATGTGAAAGTTATTATAACTAACTAAATTATTTTAAGTTTTTAACTTAAAATTATTTAATTTTTATCTTGAAATTTTAAAAAATATAATATTTTTTTTTTGAAAGCAAATATTATTCAAGAAAATAAATTTCTATAAAAGTACCAAATATATTGGTTTTAGCTGTGATAAGATCTTATAAGTGATATAATTTCAAAACAGTTAAATACTAATTATTAACATTATTCGAAATTCTTGCAAACCATCCATGTAAAAACTTGCATGTCCTTCTTATTTAAGAATATCATACAAATACATGTATATAACACCTAAATTATACTCTACTATACAAATACTGAAAAAGGTTTATATTTTTTATAGTAGTACCTTTATTTACAAAATTTAAAAAGAATTTTCTAATTTTTCTTACATCAGTTATCTTACCCACAATACATCAGCTATCTTACCCACAGTGCATTAGTTATCTTACCCACAATACATGATAAGTCATACAAAACTTTGTTCGGAATATGTAGAGACAATAAAATCAAATCAAATGAACTTTATTTTTTGTTTATTCAGTTTTTTTTCTTTTTTGAAGTAATATTTGAATTTCTTTAGTCGAAAGAAGGGAGAAAGAGAAATAGAGAGGGGAGTTAAGAAATTTTTTGCTGTTTTAATTTCTTTAAACAAAATTCTCTTAGTGCCTACTAAGTGCCCTGGTACTTTAATTGCCTAGAATTAGGTAGCAGCTTTTCTCTACAACCTTTTTTAAAAAGAAAAGGTTGCAAAGCTAACTCCGATTGTAACCTTAACCTCTTCAAACTGGTTTTGATTGGATATTTAGTGAATTTTAAATTTGCTATAGAAGTTGTATGCGAAAAAGTAACCAATAGTTTTAAATTTTTTAAAACTATAATTGTTTAACAAAAAATAAAAGAAATAACTGTATACTTGCTTCCTAATAATTACTAGGTTTATAGGCTTAAGTTCTTTTACAGTTAGAATATAGTTCTTAACTTAAATTAGTACTTAAATTTGATTGTTTAATGAGGTCATTTAAGCCTCTAATTTGTTTAAAAGATTTTCTTAATACATTTTCCATTTTCCATTTGTCTTTGGGAAGCTAAGGAGTACAGATAGACTTATAATATTCTAAATGGGGGTAGATTATAGCTGAGAATAGTTTTTTAAATGGGTACTGATTATATATATTAATAATAGTGTACATATAGAGTATTGATTAAAATAAGGCATTGATTAAAATAAGGTAAAAATGATTTTTTTATCAGACCCTATTTATCCCAATATTTGTATTGCTTTGTTGACTGTTTGTGTTTTAAAATTATTAAATTTGAGTCCATGTGAACACCTAAATCCCGTTCACAAATTGTGGGCTTAATTCTAATTCTTTTGTGTTGATCTAAATCATGCATAGTGTACGTATGGAATTTGTTGTCCAAAGTCTAGTACAGAGCATTTATCAGTGTTTACTTTAATTCCCCATTTTTAAGACCATATAAAAAGAGCGCTAATATCGTTTTGTAACTCTTGTGGAGATTTAGTATTTTTAAGAGAACAAAAGATTTTGGTGTCATCAGCAAAAAGTGCTGCCTTTGACTTGATTACTTCAGGGATATCGTTAATATAAATAATGAAAAGCAACTCAGAAAGGACAGAGCCTTAGGAAACTCCACTTTCAATGGAAACCCAATTTGAGTAAGTGTTATTTACAACAACTCTTTAACTATGGCATTCCGGAAAGTTTTTTTTTCTAACAAAGTAATGGTCCATTTATACCATAAGCTTTAAGTTTCGAGATAAAAAAGTTGTGTGTAACCTTGTCAAAGGCTTTTTCAAAATGGAGGTAAATATTGTAAATGGGAATATTATTATCAAGTGATAGTGTCCAATGATCAATTACATTTAGTAGGTTAGTTAAGCAGAAGTGACCTTGGCAAAATCTATGTTGGTGTGAACTTAATGAGTTGTTGCTAATTAGGTGTGTCATAATATAATTTTGTATTATTCTTTCAAAAATTTTTATTGAGATGTAAGTTTGACTGATAGGTCTATAATTAATAGCTTTTGATCTGTCTCCTTTTTTAAATATTGGTGAAATTGTTGCATCTTTCCATATTTGTGGTATTTAATCGCAAAGACTTTAAAAATAATACTGTTAAAAATAGTAGATATATGTTTTGAAATTTGAAAGCTTTCTTAAATTCTATTGGATATAATTCTTCAGCACCTAATGATTTATTACAATTATTTAATTATTATTATCATTATTATTATTATTATTATTATTATTATTATTATTATTATTATTATTATTATTATTATTATTATAATAGTAAAACAAAACAAAATTTGAAAATTCAAACAAAATTTTATTTAATATTTTGTATAATTTTTTGTACTAAATTTTTTAGCAAGACTATTAAGAAAAGTATGAGATATAATAATATGTTTCAGTAGATTGTAGAATTAAATATGCTTTTTTTTTAAATTTAGTTTCGAAATTTATTTAAGCCATACATAGAGTTTTCACTGTTTCAAGATGATGCACTTAGTTACCTTCGAAGTCTCTCTGAATCAAATGTTGCAAAAAGAAATGAAACACAAAAAGCATTTAATGAGTATTTAGAAGTAATTAACTTTTACTATAAAATTATGGAGATAATAAAATGGAGAGTTTTGTAAAACTTATTGTATTTTTTATTTTTTTATTTTTTAAGACGATTAATGAAGTAGAAAATGGGAATTTCAACAATCAAACAAGTTTATTTTTACCAATTAAAACCTTTAACTTGGTCCCATTGGCCTGGGGTGTTAAACATGTTATAGTACTTTAATTATGCATATAGTTAATGCCAAAACTATGTTTTGTTTATTTATGCATAATTAAAATTCTAAATTTGATTCATATGAAAGTTAAAGCTTTCAAATTAAAGAATTTAAATATGAACATAATTAACTTATATATGATTTATAAAATATGCAAGTAATTAAAGTTTTATAGAAGATTAGTATAAAAAATGTAACTTTATATAATTAATATAGGATTTAAAAGAAAACTAGTTTAAAACTAGAAAAACAATTTGATAACTTGAAATAGTTCTAAAATTAATAATATAAGATTAATATTATATTAAAAAAGAATGAAAAGTAGAACTTATTTTGTATTACAAAAAAATAATTAAAAACAAAATCAGAGATAGGATAACTAATCATTTTAATTGGAGTAATTTAAATCTGCTCCTCATCAAAATTCAAAAATATATTTATGTTTTACTATGAATAATTTTATAATTAGTTCAAATTTTTTATTATACTATCAAAGTTATTATATTTTATATATTGTTTTGAGAGCGTTTTGTAGTGTTTAGTCTTTTATGATTAGTTAGACAACACTACCTTGTTGACTGCATGAATCTTTTTGCTTGCAGTGGTGTGAAAACCTTCCTCGATGCAATCGATTGAAGTTAAGAGATCTTCTAACAGAACCAATGCAAAGACTGACTCGATATCCATTATTGTTAAAAAATATACGAAAAGAAAGCGAGGATGAAAAAGAAAAAGAAATTCTAGACAACTTTGTAATTAATTGTTTTAAATAAATTATTTTATTTTTATTTGTTTATTTTTTTCATAAGCTAAACTCACACATTTTCTTTTTCTAAAAAGATATCGCAATCAGAAACATTTATCTCAGACATCAATTTTAAGCTACGAAAAAGACATGAGAAAGAAAAGTTAGATCAGTGTTTACAACAATTTGACTACTATAATAATATGAAAGCAGCAACAGAAAAAATTAAATGGGTGAGTTAATAAATTGTACTTTACAACTTTAGTATTCAAATATAAATGTAATAAAAATTTTATTATTTTAAGTTTACTATATAACTTTAACATCATAAAAAGCTGATTTTGTCAAAAATTACAAACATTAAAATTTTGAACTTAATTTGATGAGAAAACATTGACTCAAGAAATGCAATATAATAAATTTGTATACTTATAATTTAACCAAATGTTTTCGAGACCATTTTTTATAATTGAATTAAGTTACTGTGAATTTATTTTTGATACCTTATTCTGTTATTTAATTAATTTCTGTTATGTAATTTTTCCTAATCTTTATTAACTAAAGATAAATAAATAAAAAAAGATATGCCTAAAATAACAAATTTTATTGTCAAATAAGAACATCAAAATCATAATTGACCAAAATATTTATTAGTTTTTTATTTACCTCAGGTTTTTTTTTATATTGTTAAATACACACAAATTGTGACTAGATAGCATTTGAAATATCTGGTTTGTCAGCTGTCTTAAAATTTAAAATATCTGACTTATCAACTGTCTTGAAATTTAATATATATGATTTCTCACGGGTCTTGAAAATTAAAATATCTGGTTTGTCAGTTGTCTGGAAATTTGTCATTATAAATAATTCAAAACAAGTTTGAATGTCTCGTGATCGAGCCAAAATCGTAGCTAGAAAATCTTCAGATCAAAACTAAAAAGGTATTAGGATATCTTAAGGCAACATTTGATCTCAAACTTTGTTTCAAAATATTGTGATATCATTGCAATATGAATACTAAAATTAGATGAAATGTAAGCATGCAATTCAGCACAATTAACAAAAGAGACTGCAAACGATAAATAACAATTTTACTGTTGATATGAACTACTTGTATATTTTAAAGTTGCTGCACAATTCAGCATGTTATTGTTTTTGTTTTAAAACTTTTAACAAAATTTACTTCAAATTTCACTTGTCTTGATTGTTTATGTTAACTTGATTATTAAAATTATACTTATCTTCTAAGTTTTAATTAACAAAATCTAGAGAATTTTATTTTGTCATAGAAATATTCTTTGTTGTAACACAAAAAATTTAGCCCTAAAAGTACATCTACCCTGGTTTTCTATTTTAATCCTAATATTTAATCATGATTTCTGTAAGCTGACTTTGACCAATGACCTTTTTTGTTCCATGTTTAATTTATGTTACATGCACAACAACTATATCAAATATTATCCTATTTAAACTGTTTATTTTTAGCAATTATGTTGTAAAGCTGATAGCCTGAAGAATAAAGTAAGCTAAAAGGTTTTGACTAAAAGAGAGCAAACATAAGACCCAAAACACAAAACTAACATTAAACACTGTTTAACTTACATTATGCAGAAAAACACTGTTTAACTTGCATTATGCAGAAAAACACCGTTTAACATACATTATGCAGAAAAACACTGTTTAACTTACATTATGCAGAAAAACACTGTTTAACTTACCTTATGCAGAAAAACACTGTTTAACTTACATTATGCAGAAAAACACCGTTTAACTTACATTACGCGGAAAAACACTGTTTAACTTACATTATGCATAAAAACACTGTTTAACATACATTATGCAGAAAAACACTGTTTAACTTACATTATGCAGAAAAACACTGTTTAACTTACATTATGCAAAAAAACACTGTTTAACTTACATTATGCAGAAAAACACCGTTTAACTTACATTATGCAGAAAAACACTGTTTAACTTACATTATGCAGAAAAACACTGTTTAACTTACATTATGCAGAAAAACACTGTTTAAACAAAGAAAAACAAGTAAAAAAATGTTTAAATGTTTATGTTTTATGTTCTGCAAATTAGTATTGTGAATCATATTGAAATTTTGTTGGTGTTATAAATTTAATAATCATTACAAAACAATAAAAAAGTTCCATTAGATGTACTACTCAGGAAAATAGACGTTATTTTAACTCAGGAAAATAGATGTTATTTTAACTCTATATATTTATCTTACATTATGTCACTAATGATCCATGCAATTGTTAAAGAAGATTTCCACTGAAATCAGTTTATATCTCTGCAACAAAAAACATTGGTGAGCTAATAATTTACAGAAAATAAGTTTCTACTTGTGGCAAATGAAAAAGTAGCCAAACCCATATTAGATCATTAGTAAGTTCAGTAATAACAATGTGGCTATTGCGCATTATATATCAGCTGAAGGGGTGTGCAATTTTTGGCATGTCTTCATACTTGATGCCTTTTTTTTTTCTTATTTATAACCTATGAGGTATTAGTCAATTTTCAAGATCAGATCAAGAGTAATTGGCCTTATTTAGATATGCAACTCTAGGGCTTAGAAAAACATCCTTTAAAATACCATTATCATTGTTAAAACAGCAAGTAGTTTCAATAGTTTCATTTTATTTGAATTCTCCTAAAGTATAAACATTTATTTTATATTTAAAAAAATTAACAATCACTAAAAGTCATTGTTTAAAAGCAATAGCAGTAGTACTGTAGGTGGAGTATTTTATTTTTTAAAGTTTACGAGACAAAATTATTGCAGTTGAAATTCATTCAAAGTGTAAACAAATAATCAATCACTCTCTTTCTTAGAGATTTTTTATCAAAGTTTATGAAATTTATGGAATCGAAAACAGTTCTTGAAGTCTAAAAGTCAATTTTTAATAATTTTTTCTCATTGAGTAAATAATGAAAATATTTTTAAAATTTTTTGGAAAAACATAACTTTATCGTGTATTTTTTAACTTTACATGAAAATCCAAAAATTCTTTCTTTATTTTTTTAAAATTTTCTGTATAAAATACAATATTTGTCCAACAATAATTGAAGATACCGCTTCATTTCAACAATAATTGAAGATGCCAGCTTCATTTCCAGAGTTAAATCAGTATATGTAGTTAAGTTTATGGTGAAAATAATATTTAATAATGATGCGTTTTTTTATCATATGACATAAGAACGTACGATGACTTTCTGAACCATTAAAATAAACTAAATAAAGTAGCTTTATTATTGAAAATGTATTTTTATTAAACTTTCATGAGTCTACTTCAATACTCACCTGTTAAGGTTGACAATAAAGAGATTGAAAATTGACTGCTTTAACATCTTGTGCTGTAGAATACGCCATTTATACTTACTTATTTCAGTTATTTAGTTCCTTTAATTTGTTTTTTAATTTTTAAATTTTAATTTTTAAGATATTTTTTTTAAACAAATTATTATTAATAATTTATAGAGTTAAAGTAAATATTTCCAGGCTTTTCTAACTACACTACTCTCAGCTTTTTTTTTAACTCATTCGTTACCAATCTTTTTAAACTAAACTGTTTCCAGTCTTTATCTAATCTTACTACTTTTTTGTCTATAAACCACACCACACATCTGGTCTTTTTTTTTTTATATATATATATATTTTTATTTATGGTTTTATTTTTTAATTTCTTACTGTTATATATACACCAGCAATAAAAGTAATTTTTTGGTAAACAGTGCTCATTGCAAAAGTAGAGCAAATATATATTATGTTAAAATAATAATAAAGTACAATTAAATTTGTAACATAACTCAGAGTTTTACGCTTTATGTGATCATCAGACGTTACAAACAACCATAACAACAATAAAAATTATATACAAAAATGCAATACATGTTAGCTTAGATGACGTAAAAGTTGCAGATAACAAATTTTTTTTTGTGGTGACATTTCAATATTAAGTCATAGACCCATAGTCTTGACTTATAATATGTAAAATAAAGAGGCTAACTAACTAACATACTTCAGCCTCATCGAAACTTCCCATAGTGACGTCAAAATTAGGATTACCTAAGATCATTAGGATCAATTGGGTTGCAAACCATTGGATTATCTAGAGATGATGGCCTTTACTGTTTTCATGGAATTAATAGACCACAATCTGAGAGAATTAAGAAAAAATTTGTTCATCTTTTAAGGAGAAATATAAAACTTACAATAAAAACCAACTTAAAAATTGTAAACTTTCTCAATGTTACCTTCAATCTGTTAGAAAATACTTTCCAGCCATATAGAAAACCAGGTGACCACCTATTATACATCAACACAAATTCTAACCGCCCCCCTAGTATTATTAAATCCATTTAAACTATTATATCTAACCGTATTAGCAATATTTCATCTAGCAAGGAAATTTTTGATCGAGCAACATTGTGTTATAACAATGCGTTAGCAGCAAGTGGGTATAATGAAAAGATTACTTTCCAAAAAACTCTCGTCTCATCGAAACCAAAATCTAGATCACAAAACATTATTTGGTTTAATCCTCCGTTTTCACAAAATGTAAAAACCAATTTTGCAAAAAAATTTCTAAATCTAATTGAAAAGCATTTTCTAAAAACACATAAGTTTCGCAAAATTTTTTAATAGGAATAATTTAAAAGTCAGTTATAGCTGTCTTCCAAACATCACCAATATTATTAATTCACACAATAAAAAAGTACTACCTAATGTTTTATCACAATTGTTTCAACATGTAATTGCCGGCAACCTTCACAATGTCCTTTGCAAGGCATGTGTCTTAGTAAAAATATAATTTACGTCTGCAATATAAAAACATCACCGCAGGATAGTGGTTTGAGTTATATTGGTTTAACGGAGCACACCTTTCAAGATAGCTGGTACAAACATAAAAACTCCTTTCAATAAGAAAGTAAAGCTAATACCACAGAACTTTCTAAATTTATCTGGGAAATGAAAAAAAAGGGATTTTCAAATCTTATTTTTACACAAAAGATTATTGATAGGGTTGAACATTTAAACCTGGAAGAAAGTCATGTAACCTTTGTTTCATGGAAAAATATCATATCATTACCTCATCTTTGAAACTATTGAATAAACGAAAAGATTTAAAATCGAAGTGTCGCCACAAAAAAAATTTGTTGTCTGCAACTTTAACATCATCTGAGCTAACACAATATTGCATTTTTGTATAAAATTTTTGTTGTTATTTGTAATGTGTGATGATCACATAAAGCGTAAAACTCTGAGTTATGTGACAAATTTAATTGTGCTTTATTGTTATTTTAATATTTTATATATATATATATATATATATAAAATATTAAAATTAATTTCTAAATGTAGGCACAAAAATAAGTTTCTCCTAAAAAACTATAAAAATAAATGAGTTCAAATAATATTTACATTAACTACCCTTTTTAAAAAAAACATTTTAAAAAAATAGCATAAGTAATCATTTCTAAAGAATTCTTTTTATAATAGTGTCAGCAAATTCCACAAATGTGTGAAAATTTACAGTAGTTAAGACATTTGCAACTTCCTGTAATTTAATTTTTGGTATAAATTGAAGTTTTATTAATTTGATCATCCATTTCTGATGAATCTTTGTTGATGAAACACAGTGTTAAATGGAAAAAATTTTTGTTAAGTGATTTTCTACTACTAATATAATTGCTCTGTTCTTTTAAGAACATTGAGCACTCTATTGTGTAGAATACTTTTTAAAGTTGTTTAAATATATATATATATATATATATATAAATAATTTAGTAAAAAACACTTATCTAACTTTTATCTTCGACTTGAAGTTTCACCATTGCTGGATCATCAGGAAGAGTTACTAAATCTCAAAAAAAATTCAATTTATAGAAAAAAAATATTTTACAGGAAGTTATAAATTATTATAAAAATTTTTTAATTACTATAATTTTTTGTTAACGGGAAGTTACAGAAAGTAATTATGAAATAATTTTCTTTGGAATGGGGATAGTTTAATTTGGTCATTTGTTTTTATAATTTTTTAAGAGGTATTTATTTTCGTGCCTACATTTAGAAATTAATTCAGGTTTTTTGTTTAATAAATTTTTTTGATTTAAATGAGTAGTTATTTCAAATTTTTCTTGCAAACATAGCATACATTTTTTGGAAATGTTATTATAGGCAGGGGCAGATTTTAGAATAGACCATTGTAAATTAATATTTTTTGTGTTTAAACGGTTGTTTGTGGTTGGCATAACGTTTTTTCCATTCCCCCTCGGTTAAGCCAATATATTGTTTATCAGGGTTGTTTTGTGAGGAAACAATGCACTTGTAAATTACATTTTACGAAAGGCATTTTCCATTTAGAGGGCAGTCTATTTTTTTGTTTACAATTACAATAATCAGTGTTTTTTTTCTTTTATATGTTCATTGTTTTTTACTAATTTATTTATTTATTATTGCTCTGTTCTTTAAGAACATTGAGCACTCTATTTGTAAAATACACTAACATAATATATATATATATATATATATATATATATATATATATATATATATATATATATATATATATATATATATATATATATATATATATATAAATATATATCTTACTGTTAAGGCTCTTAACTTTTCATATTTTGCTTCATTTTAATCACACTTGACAGATGCTTAGCTCCAAAACAAATAATCAGATAAAAATGAATAAAAAGATTTATGAATAAGTACTTAAATGTATCTTTACCTTTACTTCATCACACCAGAATGATCATGGGTCTTCTCTAAGTAACTACATGTAAAAAGTCATGAATTGTAACTACATGTAAAAAAAATTGAGTTTTAAAACAATTTCAAAACATAAATTTGATTTGATTCTATGTATTTTTCTATAGGTCTTTTTAGATATTTTTTCTACTATTCGTTACAGAAAGTTTTGGAGCTATTGGTAAAGTTTTTTTAGAAATGTTAATAATATATTCTAATATATCCTAAAGCTATATACTAAATATAAAATAAAAAAAGTATTGTTATATTAAAGCAAATTTATAGGTAATTTCTAAATTATTAATTCTAAAATTGTGGAGAGTTCTGAACTTGTGTTTGTTTTAATTTAAAAGTTATAGATTTAAGTTATAAAATTTAGTAGGAAAGACATTTCTTCCAAAATCTTTCCTAATTCTAAAACTTTCTTCCTTTATTACCAGAAAAAGTTATTTATAACTATAAAATCCCTGTTTCTGAACCCAGACTTGGCTACATTTTGTAAAAGAAGACCTGTCTCAAAATTTAATCCCAGTTATTCACTATTGATGTAAAAAAAAAAATTTTTTTTAATATTGAAATGTATTAAAAGTATATATAATACTATATATAAAAATATATATAATATTTACAAATTTTTGTTTAGATAAGCATCGAATTTCTAGAGCAGAACATTATAAGCTTACCATTTGAAGAACAGAGATGTTTTTTAAAAAGGGGCACAATGAAGTTACTGGAAGACAAGAAAGGAAAGGTATACTTTTTTCAAAAATAGTTATACTGTTGGTGTTACATAATTTTATTTTATTCAAGTGTTTACTTTTTTTTAGAAAGAGTCAACTGTGGAAGTTCTGCTGTTTACAGACCTTGTTGTTATTGCTAAAATAAAAAAGGCTACCAATAAGCTTCATGTTGTCAAGCAACTTTTTTACCTTGATAAAATTAAGTTAATAAAGTCCGAGTCTCAAAGTCAGACAATTGTTTTTATTTATCTTGATGAGTCTGGATTGTTAGCTACAGCTTTCCTACTTGAGTGTTTAAATAGGGATATTTGGATAAATGCAATTGAAAGAGCCAAGGTATTTTATTCTGTTTATGTTCACACAAGTTTTAATTAAATTATTATTTAATAAACAATGTTTTTAACAAAAATTAATAATGAGCAAGTAAAATCAAATAAAATTAAAGCGGGTCTTGTTGATCAGATTTCAATAAAATCGTTTTTTTTGTTGTTTTTTTCAGAAAAAGATTTTTATATTTTTTCTTTATATGGATTTATTAAGAAACATTGGCTCTACAAGAATATATAAACTTTATTTTATTTGGCTTTTAAGTTAATTAGCCATACAATTAAAGTTATATAATTATTAGAAATAAAGCAATTACATAGATGAAATGATACAATGACTTATGAAGACGAGGTTTTGAAGTCAAAAATATCAGTCATTTTCATTTGTTGCATTTTCATTCCAACCTTTTGGAGACTTTTTGCATTTTTTTTTTCTTTAACATTTGTTGCATGGATTGCATAGCATATCTCCAATGCATAGCATTTATATCTGCGCAGCCTTAAAATCAATTTTCCTTTTTTTTTTTTTTTTAAATTTTCTTATTTTTCTGGTCCTCAGCCTATTTAAGGATGTTTAATGTCTCGGGTAAATTAAGATAATCTTCTTCATGTCTGCTAACTCTGGCATTTTTTCGCTTTGTAGTGTTGACATGATGAAGTTTCATTTTCTAGAGCAGTTTTGTTTTCTTGAATAGCAGTTCGAATTAAATCAACATACATATTCAGATTTATCATATTTACTGATTGAGACTGGCATGTGTGGATAAGTTATTATTTATGATTGGTGTAGTTGACTTAATTTACTTACAGTAACCCTTTTATATTAAATTATTTACTAACAGTAACTCTTTTTAACTCATGTAAAATATTTTAAACCAAACATTTTTATACTGTATGATAGAACAAAAAATTCTATACAATATTTTAAGGAAAAGTTCATAGTAATTTTCCCTATAAAAGATTCTTAAAATCTAAAAATACATAAGTTGTTCAATTTTGCATTGTCCATTATACCTGGTTTTACTCATTATACCTGGTTTTACTCATTAAACCTGGTTTTACTAAAAAAAACGTTATTTTATAAGGCGATATATATTAAATAATAAACTTTTTTGTTCTTTAACTATTTGGAAAAAATAACTTGTATAAAGTTAAGTTTTATATAACACCCTATAAATAAAATTTCGGACAAATTTTAATTGCATTTATTATGTAATTTATTTCATGCACGCAAAAAAAACCTTTATACTTATTTGAAAGAGGATTTTATAATCTATTTAAATTTAATTTAATTAAGTTTGAAATATTATTTAAATATTGAAAATAAAATGGTCAAAGTAAAGGACCTCGATAAAATTATGGAAATTTTTTTCTAAAAAATCGAGAAAAAGGTAAAGCGTTTGTTGCTAAGCAGTTTATGGAATGGGATTTACCCAGATCAACTGCTTAAAACAAAATCGTAAAATTGGAGAATGGATTTCTAAAAAGAAAAGTTGGAAGTGGTCAAATCGCTAAGGTAGCTACTAAAGAAAATATTCCAAAGATTGCTGCATTTTTTGAAAATTAGTCAGGGTGTTCCCAAAAGAAAGTAGCTCAAATTTTTAACTGTAGTCAAACTCGAATTTCCCAAGTATTAAAAACAATGACTAACACTCGAACTTTCAAAAAAACAAATCGTCCAGATCATAGCCATCAGCAGAAGAAAGCTCTGCGTCCTAAATGTCGTAAATTGTAGGAAAATTATAAAAACTTGGATTTTGTTATGGATGGTGAAAGCTATTTTACCTTAAACAATAGCACATTAGCTGGTAATGATAGGTTTTATGCCGCTGATCCTTCTCAATGTTCTGACCAAGTAAGATACAATTTGCGTAAAAAGTACGAGGACAAGCTCTTAGTTTCTTGTTGCATCAGCCCCCGTGGAATAAGCCCTCTTTATATTCATCACAGTAAGCAGGCAATCAACCAGTACACTTATAAAGAGATACTAGAAAAAACTTTACTTCCTCTAGTATCAGAATATTATAAAAAAGACAATGAGTTTATCTTCTGGCCTGATCTAGCTCGATCACCTTACGCAAAGTCGGTCATCAACTTTTTAAAATTGATAAAAATCAAAGTTGTACCCAAAGATATAAACCCAGCTAACGTTCCAGATGCAAGACCAGTTGAAAACTTTTGGTTTGATTTAAAATGGCTAGTGTACGAGAATAATTGGAGAGCTGAGAATTTGGAAGAACTTGAAGCAAGAGTTAGATATTGTTACTCAAAGATGAATAAAGAAATTTTCCTTACTCAAATAAAACATCTTTCAAAAAAACTTAATAATATTGCTAACTATGGTATTTGAAATACTTATTTTAATACATTTGTAAACTACGTAAACTAACATATTAACAGTTGAAATATTAAATAATAAAACTTAGTTCTTAAAATATTAATTTTTAAATTTTGTCCAAAATTTTATTTATGAGGTGTTATCTTGTATATAAATTTTTTATTTTTTCGACAAACACTATCTTACTTAACCGATAGAAAATTGTATTGATAAACGCAGATAAACGCAATTATTTTTTTAAAATCACAAGTCAAATTTAATTTTCTAATTTTTGAAAATAAATTTACTTGCCTCTTTGTCTGAAACAGTTGCAGTAGTAATATGTAATTAATAATTTTAAAAAAGTTGTTATATAATATATTTCAATTTTTTTGGCAAAATTTTGGTTTTTTTTGCCAGGTACGATATCAAAATGCTAAAGCTGGTGAAGGCTCGACGCTTGACTTTTTTAAAGATGATTACAGTACAAATAATATTCCATTGTTAAAAATACCGGCAGAGTCAAAAACGAATGTCAAGTATGAATCAGATTTGCACAACTCAATCAATGAAATTGGAAACCCGAAATTAAAAAACTCTAGATCAGCTTCTACTCCACCATTATCATTTACGAAAAAAAGTTATGATGAGTCATCTCGATCAATGTCATTAAACGGCATAACTCAAAAACATCTAGTACCGGATAAAGAACATCTAGTACCGGATAAAAATTGCTTAAGAAATTGTAGTTTTAATAAAGCCATGGAAGCTAAAGAGAAACAAAACGAAGCCAAAACTGATATACCTTTGCCGCAGCAACTCAAAAAAAAAATTGGGGTTTCTCCTCGCCGATCAGATAGCGGTATAAGTGTGCGAACCTTTAACAGCACTCAAGAAGATTCAATTTTTGACGAAAAAGTAGAAAATAATTTTACATCTCTAGAAGAACATAACTACGAATCCATAAGTTCTTATCAACGGAATGAAATATCTCAAGTTTCAAAAACTTCTGAAAACCACAAAAATAACGCACTTGAGTACTTTACACAAGATGGTACTGTAGATAAAACTTCGTTATTTCATATGCCCAATAAAGAGCGAAGCCTATTTTTTAAAGCACCTTTAAATGAATCAATTTTTTACTCTCGTAGTTCAAGCAAAACCGAAACCAGCAATCGAAACTATACGCAATTTGCTCAAAAACAGGACGCATTTTTTATTCGCACTGAAGCTACACAATCGTTTTATGACGATGTCAAGAAAGAAGATAGTTATTTGGATAATGGATAGTTATGATAATTATCTTAATCATTGCCTAATCTTGAATCGATTAATTTTACATTTTAAATTATTAAAAGACGGTGAAAAAAAAAAGAAAAAAAGCTAGATGTTTATAATTTTCAGAATAAACTAATATTCATAATTTGCAGAATAAACTAAAGAATATAACTTACAGAACGAACTCGAGTTTTTTTCGGAAAAATAATTTTTTATAATTTGAGGATTTATCATAAAAATGAACTGCTAAAGTCTTAAAAATCATGACCTGAAAAATCCGTAAATTTTCTACTAATAATACATATAGACTAGTAGAAGGCCTAATAGATTACAAGAAATCAAAAAAGCTATCAAATAAAAAATTGAATAATTTTATCGTATTTGAAATATCTAAATGTATGTATGTTATACATTAAATGAAATTAAAAAATGTATTGTTTGAGCGCGCGCATTATAAACCTGATTGGATTGGCTCCCAACCACAAGCGTCGCGATCAGACAGACTAGTCCAGAAGCCGACTGAGTCTATATTAGGGCTGAGAGCTTCCGTCTCTATAATTGGGCAACCACACTTAATGTTATACGTAAATGCATTTAACATTTTCAAAAGTGTTTAGTTTGTGTACTATCTTATAAATATTATTCGAGCTACTGACTATAAGAATTAATTACGAGGCATGATATTGGGATAATATATTGGCGTATGAAATATTATATACTGGAAACATAAAATTTAATTGCCTTTTTTCAACCATTTAATCTAAAAATAGACTTTTCAGTGGCAAAAGACATTAAGGGATTGATAATCAGACAAGCAAACAACTTGACGTTACCAAAACGTACGCTATTGCGCAATAAGGAGTTTAATCAGTAATTCGATTTTAAGTATTTTTCTTAAAGATTCTATTGTTAAACTTAACGCTTAAATAGTTTTAAGGACTGTAATCAAAATGTTTCATTCGATTGCAATGCCTTTCAGATCATACGTTTTTAAACAGGTCGTTAAGTGGATTGTGACTTGTTTCTTTTATAGCGTGGTGTTGTTGGCTTTAGCAACAAAATTTTAAGTTTAAAAATTAATTTGCCAGAAATTTTGAGCAAAACTGAAGAACTTTGAATCTGTAAAAGATGTACTTTAACAGGTTCGAAATTTCAAAAAGATAATAAGACTTTTAATTTATACTAAGATTTGTTTTAAAGCATTAATGGCTCTATAAATATTAGATTCGGTACAATACGTATCGACATATAGGCCCACATTATTGTGGGCCTATATGTCGACTATATTGTGAATTTCAAAACAACTATGTTTCATTTCGTCTTAAAACTAATCGATCTTAATTATCAAGTAACTTTTCTTCCAGATAAAACATTTTTTACATGTTAGAACTTTAAATGCCCTTTTATAAAAGTTTAAGATTTATCATAAAAAATCTCCGTTTACGCACTATTTTGAATCAAAAATATACTTAAGAATTTGCTAGTAAGCTAATAATTAAAATTTAGATGTTCTGCTTTATTCATCTATAAAATACAGAAAAAAAAGTTTCTACCTTTTTTGTGAAAAATTGATGATTTTAAAAAAATTAACTAGTTTTGTACTGAAACTAGTTTTTTTTTTTTCCTTAGTTATCAAGTTATCTCTTGCAAATAATGAAATTTTTATCAGGTAATGGCCATATTTGATAATGGGAATTTTTTTTCTTAAATTGTTATTAAATTATACGTTTTCTAAACTCTCTCTTATTATAAAGATATCGTCCTTGCTGCATGCTTTTGTGGTGAACAGACGTGTTTTTGCAAGCGCTATAATTTTAAAGGAAATAAATTGCAGTATTTTTAATTCTTAGTATTTATATAATTAATAATTATAAACACTATATTTCTTTATTAATAACATGGATGCAATTAAAGACTCCGAAATCTCAATAAAGTTAGTACGAGAAATTTTTCAAGAGATGTTTAAGAAACAGCAAAAAGATATTTTTAAACTGATAAGCGGTAATTTAAAAATTACAAACAATAGAATCGACATATTACAAAAAGATATTACTTTACTAAAAAACACTTGCGAATCTTTTACAAAAGAAAATGAAAACAGGAAAGTGGAACTTATTTTGACAAAGAAGCAGTTGATGATTTATGAAAAAGTTCAAAAAGACATTGAAGAGAGTTTATCGTTTACACAAGATTGCCATGATAAAAAGGTTATCGACCTAGAGAAAAAGATTTCTTTGAATTCTAATTTAGGAAATGAAGATAAAACTAAAATTCGACAGCTTGAAGATCGCCAAAGAAGAAACAATTTACGTTTCGAAGGAATTTTGAAAAACGATTCAGAAAGTTGGGATGATTCTGAAACTAAAATACAAAACTTACTAGAAAATAAACTTAATGTAACTGGAGTAAATATAGAATGAGCCCATCGGACAGGTAAACCTGATTTAAATAAGCCAAGAACAATTGTGATAAAACTACTTGACTATAAAGATAAGATAAAAATACTAAAAAATGCGAACAAACTTAAAGGCTCCGGAACATTTATTAACGAAGATTATTCAATTGAAACAGCGTTGATACGGAAAAAGCTTTTTGAAGTTAGAAAGTTGCACAGGACAAACGGTAAATATTGTATTGTTGTATATGATAAATTAATTATAAAGGAATTTAGGAAAACGAGTGCCATCAATTAAATTCTTTAAATTTTTATATTTTTTGGTTCTTAAAATTACTCTTATTTAAAATGGCTGAGGAAACTGATTTGTCAAACTTTGAATTTAGAACATTTAAAATTAAAAATTCAATCCTTTTAAATCGCAATTCTGATCCTGATATTAATTTTTATAATGATGATGAACTAATTAAAAATATTAGCCCATTATATTATAACCCATACTCAAAAGACATTACCAAAGGAATGGATGATAATTCATTTTAAATTCTTCATATTAATATTAGGAGTTTAAAAAAAATTTTTGAATCATTAAAACAGTTTCTATATAAAATAAAAATTAATTTTCAAATTATTTGTCTTAGTGAAACATGGTGTCAAGACAAAAATGTTGAGAACGATTCATATTTCCAAATACCCAATTACAAAGTAGTCCACCAAATTAGAGACCTGGGCAAGGAAGGCGGGGGTTTATGTATGTTTATTAAGAATTCATTATTATTCAAATTTAATTCAAATTTAAGTTCAATCACAAATGATTATGAGTCATTATGTGTGGAAATCATTAATAAAGCCTCAAAAAACATTGTCGTGCATGCATTATACAGACCACCATCAGGAAATATTAATGCGTTTAAAGATCACATTAAAAATTTAATTGAAAATAAATTGAATTTGAATAAAAGTGTTTATTTCGTGGGTGACATTAACCTTAATATTTTGGATTATGACGTAAATAAACAAACGAATAAATTCTTTAATGTCATTTTTCAAAGTGGATACATTCCAATAATAAATAAACCTACGCGTGTGACTAGCGGTAGTGCAACGTCAATAGAACAAATTATAACTAATGAATTTATCAATACAAAAATTAAAACTGGAATATTTAAAACGGACATTTCGGATCACTTTCCGATTTTTATAATATCAAATAAATGCATTCAGCCTGATGCTTATAAAAAAAAAAAGTTACAACACGAATTATAAGCGATACATCCATAAAATATTTTCATTATCTTATATCGTGTGTAAATTGGAACAAGACGCTAAAAAAGTGCCAATGAAGCCTACGATATCTTCTTAACTGAATTTCTTACTCATTATAATGAAGCATTCCCTAAAATTACTAAATTAGTCAAAGCTAAAACGCTTTTAAACCCATGGATAACGAAGGGAATCCTTAAATCTTCCAAAATTAAACAACGATTATATTGTAAGTTTTTTAAAAAAAGAACTTTGGTAAATGAAACTACTTATAAAAGTTATAAACGTTTATTTGAATCTGTTCTAAAACGCTAAAAAAAACTATTATTCTGAAAAGTTAAAGAAAAACAACAGTACACAAAAAACATGGAACATTATTAAAGAGGTAATTGGCAAGAAAAATCTGGACCGAAATGCACTTCCAACTAATCTTAAAATTAATAATAACTTAATTGTAAATAAATCATTAGTTGCAGAAACACTTAATAACTTTTTTGTTAATGTAGGTTCGAATTTAGCCTCTAAAATAGGACCATCTCAGACAAACTTTCGTTCATACCTAACACCAAATAAATCTGTCATGTCTAATCATGAACTTACAGAAGATGAATTATTAAACTCAGTTTCTTTACTAAAACCTAATAAAAGTTCGGGTGCTGATGATGTCAGTAGTATTGTCATTATTAAATCAATAAGTTTTATAAAAATACCACTTTTACATATTTTTAATTTATCTTTAAAACACGGAGTTTTTCCTGAAAACTTAAAATGTGCAAAGGTTACACCAATCTATAAAACAGGTGATCCTTCTGATGTCTCAAACTGCAGACCAATCTCAATTCTTACCTGCTTTTCCAAGATTTTAGAACGTGTTATGTATAACAGACTGTTTTCTTTTTTAACTAATAATAACATTCTTTACGATAAACAATTTGGGTTTAAATCTGGCCATTGAACCGGTCATGCAATCATTCATCTAGTACACGAAATATTTAAAGCTTTTGATGAAAACAAATTTACTTTAGGCGTCTTTATTGATCTAAGTAAGGCTTTTGATACGGTGGATCATAATATTCTCCTGCACAAACTTAAAAATTATGGTATCATAAGTTTTAACTTAGCATGGTTTAAAAGTTATCTAGCAAACAGGAAACAGTACATCTCGTTTAATGATAGTAAAACGGATTTAGCGACAATTTCCTGCGGCGTCCCACAAGGATCAATTTTAGGGCCCCTTTTATTCCTCATTTATATAAATGACTTAAATAAATTTTCAAGTATCTTAAATTCAATCCTATTTGCAGACGACACCAACTTATTTTATTCTGATAAGGATATTAATTCTTTATTTGAAACAGTAAACAAAGAGCTTGCAAAACTAAGTGAATGGTTTAGAGCAAATAAATTATCCATAAACATAAAAAAAACAAAATATACTTTCTTCCATCGTCTTCATGAAAAGAGACTCATCCCATTAAATCTTCCAATTTTAGTTGTAAATAACTCTTGTATAATAAGAGAGCGTTCATTGTTATTTCTTGGTGTTGTTATTGATGAAAATGTAAGTTGGAAGGAGCACATAAATATAATTCAAAATAAAATTTCGAAAAATATTGGTCTACTTTACAAAGCTAAGCAGTTATTAAATCAAACCTGTTTAAAATACATTTATTTTTCATTTATTCATAGCTACCTAAGTTATGCAAACGTTGCCTGGTGTAGCACAAACGTAACTAAAATAAATAAACTATTAATTCAACAAAAGCATGCTTTAAGAATTATTGGAAATGTAGATCGTTTCTCACACTCTAAACCTCTATTCATTAAATTTAATATTCTCAACGTATTTCAACTAAATCTTTATCAAATTCTTATTTTTATGTTCAAAGTTAATAAAAAAATAGCACCTATTTTATTTAACTCTTTTTTAGAAAAAATATATCATCTATACCCAATACGATTTTCAGAAAACAATTATGTTCAACCTAAAACCTATTACTCTGTTACTAAGTTCTCAATTGTCAACAAAGGTCCTAAACTATGGAACATGATATTAAATAATGAGTTAAAAACTATTTCTTCTATTAAACAATTTAAAAACAAACTTAAGCAAAAGCTTTTATTAAATGACAACGAATTAAAATTTTTCTGAAGCCTTTGATTAGGAGTAATCACGTTTGTCTATTTCTTTATAAATATGGTTTAAATATATATACTATATACAGTTCAATTTGTACATTATGACGTTGTTTTTTATCTGATATAATAAACTTTACATATATAAAAGACACATGATACTAAAATGTTTTTAAAAAATGTTTTTTTTGTTTGTTTGTTTGTTTGTTGTTCGTGTATTATCTGTTATTTTATGATTTAAATTCAAAAGGTTGATAGATCTAAAACCAGTTAGGAAAAAAATGATTTAATTAAAATAATTAATTAAAAAATCTTCGTATACTTTTGGATATATTACACTGTAATATAGCGTAAAATGTTTTTTAGTTTTTATTTATCGTTATTTTATTTTAACGCAACGTTTTGTTTAACGTTTATTTAACGAGTTACTTTGTTTTGTATTTTTATTATTGACATAAGACAGAACTTGTCTTCTTCTTGCCCCAGCCATGTATTTATATATTTGTATTGCATAAACTTGTAAACTTTTCTTATCGGCGAAATACATAATAATAATACTAATAACAATAATAATAATAATAATAATAATAATAATAATAATAGCAATAATAATAATAATAATAATAATAATAATAATAAAAATACGTTAAATACGTTTTTAAAACGTTTTTTAGACGTTTTTATAAGGTTTAAACCTAATAAAAACGTCCAAAGAACGTTTTAAAAACGTACTGTGCCCATTGGGTCGTAATTTTATATCAATATCATAAACACAAACGTCCATACATCAACGTCATTACCGGTCTCATACATATTACCTTACCTATTTAAATATGTCCAGTTTTTTATGTTGCCTCTCAAAATCTTTCTTCGTTTCTTGATTATTTCTTTGTTTTTTATACTCGAACACGTTCTTTGGTTACTTCAACCCTTCTCCGGATCAAGTAATTGTTATTAGAAATGGTATGCTTTCCTTATGTTTTCTAAGATATTTTAAATAGGATACTAGACTTTTATCTTATTTTAAAAGTTTTATTAGCATCTGAGGATAGTTCTTCATAAATAGGTTTTAATTTAAGTAATATCATAAGGTGGATCTTGCCCTGGTTTATATTCATTAGGAAGGTTTGCTTTATAGCAATTATAACTGTTTGACAATTGCCTGATAAAGACAATTGTAAACATCTGTCTTTACTCAGGTAGAAACAGTTTTTTACATCAACTTTCTTTACCTGCGTGACAATGTGGGTCATGCCATTGGCGCTGACTTTACGGGGGCAATGGAGGCAGTGGCCCCTCCGTAAATTTATGCACGGGGGCAAAAATATTTATTCGCCCCCATGATAATTCGCAATACTATATTATTAGTTTAATGCTGTAGCTGGTAAAGCACCAGCTAGTGTGAATTGCACACTTTGACTTTTCAAGTAGCAATGCAAGTTTTTATAAAATCTGTTATAATTGTATTTGAATTCCTTCAAAGATTTTGCGTTGACGGCTTCTTCTGTCAAAGAACTTTTTAGTTGTAAAAAATCGTTCTGCAGAATTATAATATAGATATTTTCCAATTATCTTCCTGAATGAGTATAAAAAATTGGGGATAAAGTAATAAACAATGAAGAGAGTAGGATTTTAAAAGCAGTGCATACTAAAATGAATGACTGGAAGGCAGGAATTCATATAACAGATCGAAAGACATCCCAATAGTTTTTTATAACAATAAAAAAAAAGACAAAAAACATGTTTTTAAAGCATACATCTTATATTAATATAATGCACTAAAAGATAGTAAAGAATTTTTCTACCATTCAAGCGTGGGACGATTTTGTTTTGTTTGTCATTTTGTTTCTTGCTGTTTCTTTTCAAAAGGCATTTTCCGAAAAGCACTGTAATGGTCGTAGGTTTTCATAATGGTTCGGTTTTAGCTGGCACTTAATGCTATTGCAAAATGTACGATAGACAAAAAAGACAACTTTTTGTATGTATTTGTTTGTTCACTTGATACAAAAAAAGTTGAAAATAACTGATTTTATTTAATGGATGCGGAAAGCTCAGCGTACACGCGCGAAAGAACATTGATAGAAGACGGAAAATAATTTTTTGAAGATTTAAATGCTGATTGCTAATGCATGCAACATGCTAATTTTTAAAAAATGTTTTAAAAAAAAAACTTACAACAAATACCTATTTCCAACAATAGACAAATAATTAACATTAAAGATACAAAAAACTATTTTCATATAAAAAAACTGCGACGAAAAATATGCTAAAAAAAACAACGAAAACTTACAATAAATATCTATTTCCAACAATAGCCAAGCAGTTAACTTTAACTGCCATTGAGAGTTAAATGAATGTCAGTTAAAAGCTTGAAATTCGAGTATTCTTTTAAAATGGAATGTTCGAATAGTTTTTCTATTAGGGCTGTCCATAAATTACGCAACGCTAAACTTAAGCAATAAATAAAACAAAATCGGTATTATCTCTATTAAATTATTTACAGCTTTATTCCTTTTAGGTTTATCGCAAGTTTAAAAATCAGCAATAAGATCATTAGTATGGCTATGTTGAAATACTTAACTAAAACCAGCAATAAATTTACTTTCCCACCTCAAGATATACAATCAGACTCAGCAATAGCTGTATTGCCATCTATCAAACAGCCAGTGTCACCAACGGCTATGGCTTCCTCCGAAAAAACTTTGGAACGGTCTAATTCAACAGAATTTTCCTGTAATGCACCTGCCAAGCAGGGTACTAGAAAATCAACCCGTTAATTTCTCAATTCCTGACTTGACACGTACAAATGGCTTAATTATGACAAAGACAAAAATTAAACGTTCTGTTCAATATGTCAAAGAAATGAAACTAACAAAGCTATTAAAAGATTTAATATGCATGAAAAATCAGCAAATCACCGAAAAAATATTACCGAAGAATCATACAAAGATAAAGGTTTAAATATATCTTCACAAACCTCGTCCTCACACCAAAAATGTATGAAGGAATCAAGAGAAGCTCTCAATAAAGTTACTTCCAACATGGCCAACGACACGGTTTTCGAAGTAGGGGGGCAGGACACAATCGTAAACTTCTAAAGAAAGTCCTCTATATCTAAAAAATTTCGTTAAAAAAAAAGGTCCTTTAGAAAATAAGCGGGGAAGGGGGTGGCACGTGCCCCACCAACCCCGGTGTTGTTGGCCTTGTCCACTGTTGCCTTACTCGCAAGACAAGAACTGGCCATTTGAGGTCATGCAAATAAAACTTCAAATTTGAATCAGTTTTTATGGGGGAGGGGTTAGGAGGAAATTTTTGCCTTTGAATTTCCGTTCGCCTCCTTGGTCAAAATCAAAAGAATATAGCACCTATGGGTAGTGCTAATTATTTTTGTTGAATGCTACTAAGAGTTAAAATTCATTTACTGTTTAAAAAAATTCCGTAACTGAAAAGAAAATAGATATCATATAATTACTTTTCATAAAGTATATAAAAATATAAAATGCTAAAAATAAAAAATTGATATAATTATCATTACAATTTATAATTATCTTCATAGGTTTAATAAACTTTAGTGGAGGTTAATAGAGAATTACCAAAATCTATTAAAAGTATAATGATACATCAATTGAAAAAATTAGTTATTTAAGTTTTCGTTGAAAAGAGTTGTATTTACATACTATGTATGTTGAATTCAACCACGTAAAAAAACTTTCAAAACTCTTTTGTTGCATTAAAAAAGGTCCGCGATAAACAATGCAATATTCGCAAAAACTTGTTTGAGAAAAAAGTTGCATAATATAATTATTATCCAAAAAATAAATTTATTTTCATCTCTTATTATATAAAATCACAAAATGTAATTTTGTGTGATAAGAGATATGGACAAATTAGTTTTAGATTAATTTGTAATGTTAAATGTAAATGTTAAATGTAATAATTTGTAATTAACTTTGTAATGTTGATAAAGTTACTTATGTCGCTATACCAGTTAGATACTACCATATAATATTTTTTCACACCCTTATTTAATAACGCACTCTCAATTTTATTTATATTCATCAAGAAATTTTTAATTTTGTAAAATAATCTCATAATAATCTCATAGCGTTCAACACTTATGACTTTGTAAAATTTGCTACCCCTGAAAGTGAGAGGGGTTCAAACTTTATATGTTCACTTTTGAACGCTAAGAGATTATTGTATGAATTTTTAAATTTATCAATCAATAAAGAATATGATTTTCCTAAGACAATAAATTCTTTTCATTATTACGTTTAAGAAAAACAAAAAGCTTTTTGGCCAGTTCTGCAACTAGAGATAGGGGAGAGTTGCCATAATTGGAATAGCGCCTTGATTAGAACACTTTCATTTATTTTTGGAAAAAAAAAATTAAGTCAATATTTTGCATTTTTTTAGTAAAACCCCTTATTTTCTTCGTTTTAACACAATTTGAAAGTTATTCCTCAAAAAATGCATGTTGATTTAAAGTTTATTTGCGTCTTTTTTTTTTTTTTTGGTGATCTAATTTTGTGTTTACACTACATTGATTGCGCTGGGTAAACTATACTGCTATAGGTTAATGGTTTTTTGTGTTTAATTCGATGGGATTTAAACTGAAAAATAACAATATAAACTTATCTTATAAGTTGCTGCAAGCATGTCTTGCATGATGCTGCAGTAATATAACAAAATAGTCCAAAGTTTCTTTGATTGGAACTTTAAAGTTTTCCTCACTTATTCAGTAATAAAATCAAAGGGTCGTAGAAATAGTTCAAGCGCAGTTTAAAAATACTTAGTAATAACCATAAACCTTAAAAATAATACTTAATTTAATGATTTTTAATCAATAAATTTAGAGAACGTCATAACAGGAGAAGCTTTTGTACAATTTTTTGTTTGTAGAGATTCAGTTTGTCAGAGTAATATTAATCCTATTATATGTTTTGAATTGACTGTTTAAGTTTTCACTGTAAAGATAAAAATCATTTTTAATCAATTTTTGTTGATTTTACTGGGTTTTTAAAAAAAAAGAAACAACCTGTTCTGATCAAGGAATTATAGTGTTCTAATTTAGGGAACCAGTTACCTCGATTGGAACGAAATGGTATCTTTGCAAAAACAAATTTATTTCCAATAACAGTGCAATCAATTAAGTCAAATTATGGTTAAAAGTATAGCAGGGTTGTCTCTTTGTATTAATCAAATCATAAATGATTTCATAGTTAAGACATCTTTGGTTAATAAGTATTTATTCCTAAAGTGTTTCAATTAAGGCAACTCTCCCCTATATCCATTTATCCGATTTCTTAAACAGTTTGTGCTTTCAGTGTAGATTGACTATTACAAGCTAAACATTTTAGATCATAAATCACATTTTTGCTAATACAGGTAATAAGGCTTTTTATCTTCCAAGTTGTACTAATAGATGTTATAAAGCTTTCTACTTTTTGTAAAAAGAATTTTGCATCGAATATCTTTACATTTAAACAATCCTGTTTTTTTTTAACAATGACACGGATTGAAATTTGGCACAAGTAAGTTGTTTTAACAAATTTGGTGGCTGCTTACCAGCTATTACTGGATGTATAATTGAAAAAACCTTTTTTACTCTCTCATTACATGAGAGAGTAAAAACAATGACAATGACATCATGATGATAAACTGAATACAAGGTTAGTTTTTTTTAAAATAGGTTGGCAGTTAAGGTACTTAATAAAATGAAGATTTTAAAGTTTACTTTTTTTTAACAAAATGGGGCATTAAGATTATGTCTCTAAATATCTCTTTATATAATTTAAAATTGCATATTATAATATAAAATATTTTATTATAATTTGTGTTATTTTATAATATATTTGTTATAATATAAATATAAAATTTATATTGTAGTATCCGATAGTTGGTTTTTTATAAATAAATAAAACCATTTTTCATTTGATACCAATACTATAATAATTTTAAAACATAAAAAACTAAAGTGAACTTGTTTTTGTGTTTTGGTTCAAATTGGCTTACATTTACAAAGTGTAAGCGGATGCTGGAATTATTAACATCCATTTTAAACAAGTGGTAAGCCATTATCGTTTGGGAAAGAATAGCTCTTAAAGAACTAAAAGAAATGAAATATATTTAAAAATCCGACAAATGTAACACTTAGAAAAAACGAACTTAGACTCTGATAAAGTAGTTTTTAAATATTTATTTAAAATGATATATCAACATAAATGTTTAATACAAAACAAGATTGATTACATTTTAAAACTTGAAATTGAACAATTTTTATCTAATCATTATATATATATATATATATATATATATATATATATATATATATATATATATATATATATATATATATATATTTATATATTAGGTAGCAAATATAATAAAACGATTGCTAAGGTTTCTATCTATCCATCATTAGAAATTAATTAGGTTTGTTTTGCTTGTGTTTTAGTATTTCAGTATTTACAGAAAATTTTATTTAGGTTATAAAACTTTGCAATCAACGTTTGTTCTATACATTGGATCATCGTTGATCAATATACATTAAACTAAGCATTATATACTTTGGATTAAGATTCATAATCATTGAACCAACGCAGAAAGAAGCGAAATGACCGAAAAGTGGTCAAAACTCATATTTTATAAAGTAATGAACATTTTTATCAAACAATTATCCAAATTTTGCAATAAACAGCAAATTTTGCAATAAAAAATTGATATAAACTTTCAAGTTGTGAGTTGTAATAATTTCTAGACTCTAAAAATTAAAAACAAAGTGCACCAAAAAGTTCAAAAGAGGAGAAAAAGGAATAAGGTGGATACCTTATTCCTTTTCCTCCTCTTTTAAATTTTTTGGTGCACTTTTTTTAAATTTTTATAGTCTAGAAATCATGACAAAAATATTAGAGAAAAAAATATTTACTTTTTATACATTAATATGTAATCCCCTGATTTTTATATACCGATAGGTGAATTTTTACAAAAAAAAAGTTAAAATTTAAAAAGATAACATTTATTACGAAAAAAAACAACTATTCATATTTTCTGAAGAGATCCTATACATGAGGATAAAAGTTAAGACCAGAAAAAACCCTAAGGGCTTCCTGAAAGTAATTGAAGAAATCACAGGATCTCTCTTTATTAGTAAATAATAGAATTGGCCGCGCATCACATTAATTCTAGATATTGTGCATGTGTGGTTTAGACTTGGATTTCTTATGGCCTTATTTTGTGCTTCCTAAGCTTCTTCAGAATAGGCTCCAATAGAAAGATCCAAATGCCCAGCTATTGAAAGTCCATGCTCCAGAATCTTGTGAAGTGTAGATGATTTAATGAACCAAGGATAGTTTTCCACTATCAGTTCTGAAGTTTTAGAGCAATATGCTTTAAAAGCATCCAAGTTCAGGTGGAATCCTCTGCTAACGGTGTTCAATATGTTTTTTAGCCTTACAATAATGTCCAAACAAACTCTTGTTATTTCAGAGAAATTTTCTGTTGCAATAAATGCCTTGCTTGCAGTACTTTCTGTACCATTATTTCCAAACCCATGCTTAGGAGTATCAACTACTAAGCTTAACTTTTTCTTTTGATTTCTTTTTTTTTTGAAATTTTACAGATAGTTTATCTTTAATTTAAATCTCAGGTTTAGAGAGAATTCAAAAATTTGTATTCGTACAAAATATTACGGTAATTGGAGCTTGGGAACATGAAGAAACCAAGCAACGGCTCCCCAACCTAACCCTTCGGAAGGGGGGACAGTATTTTAAATATAATTATTTTGAAAGCTTAAAGTAATATTTGACTCAATCGATATAATTCAAATTTTTTAAATAAACTTTATTTTGTATAAATCCATGTTATTGAATTATTAGTATATTGTTTTCTACTATATAAGTTATTAGCTTTTATTTTAAAAAGTGGTGTAATGTTTGCATATTTCCATAATTTGGGAAGTCTATTCGGGATCCTTCTGCACTATATTTTAACGCATAGACTGATATTATCGCAACCAAGAGATTTGCTTTCATTAATTTCTAATAAATATTTAAGTGAATTATCTTCTTTAAGTTCTTCATCCCAGTCACATTCAAATAATTGACTTGTTTTATTGATGAAATGTGGTAGATTTTGGTTTTCTTTGACAAATACTGATTGGAAATCAGTAGATTAGCAATGGCTTTTTTATCAGTTATTATTTTATTGTCACTAGTTTCAAGTGCTAGTATTTTTGTATGTGTTTGATTTTTTACTTGTGCATATCCATAGAAGCGTTTTAGATTATGCTTTACATCTTTTGCTAAACTTATTTCATAATCACGCGTATTTATTTAATTTTTTAAAATTATTTTATTGACTAATTTGTATTCATTATTCAAGTTTGTATTCTTGAAGTTCTCAGCACACAACCTGCACCATAAACTACGTTTTTTTCTGATTAAATTCTTGATTTGTTTATTAATGCATGGGTTTATTAATGCATGGGTTTATTAATGCATGGGTTTTGGATAGAACTAGTCACTAGCTCTATACAAAACCCATGCATTAATAAACCCATGCATTAATAAACCCATGCATTAATAAACCCATGCATTAATAAACCCATACATTAATAATCAATATTCAAAACCCTTACATTAATAAACAATATATTCCTCACTACTTTAAACCCATATAGCAGGCTTAAAGTGGTAAAGAATATATTGTTTGCAAGCTTTTTAGTAAATTTTTAAAAAGTATTTATAACATTGATTTGTAGACACTTTATCAATTTCAACCCAACTTATTTTGTTAAACATGAGATTCATTTCCTTGTATTTTCCTTTTCAAAAATTAAATCTCTTACTGTTGAACTTTTTGTCAAATGAATTGAACAGGCTAGTTTTCCATTTTAAGATATATTTACTTTTAGAAATTTGACCAAGTGGAGCATCATATTTAATGTTGATTACTAAATCTAGATTGTCACATGTTATTAAATCTAATTTATTTGTTGGATTATCAACAGTCGTTTGAAAAGTCGGTTTTGCAAATTATTAATGCATGCTTGGTATGTTTGGCTGTTTTTTTTTAGTTCGATAGTTTCATCTTCATTCCAAATAATACTTAGGTTATTAAAATCGCCAACAACCATTAAATTGGAGTATTTTCCATTGACCTTTTTTTGCAGTTTTTATTAATTCATTAATTGAATTGTTTACTACGTCACTACTGTTTGGTAGTCTGTATATATATTAAAATAATGTTTATGTTTTATGAAGTACTACGCCACACCATATTTGTTCAACTTCTTTATATAATGGTGAAACTACTACCTCATGAGCAATTATATCATATTAACTAAAAATTGCAACACCTGCACCGTGTTTTGTTGTTTATTATTACTTGTTAATTATTGTAAAAGTAGTTGCTGTTGTTAATATTAATAATTGAGTTTGAACCTTGTTTCACAAATAAGTATGATAAATGGTGAATCTATCATGATTTTTGTTTCAAACTCTGTTTTTTTATTTATCAAAAATGTAGCATTTGTATACCAATTCTTAAGATAGTTTTTTTTTTCCACAATAAGTTCATATAAATTGTCTTTTTTCCAACTTACTAAAATTTACTTGAGTCGAATCGTTGTTTGGTGGTTAAATTGGGTTTTAATGTCTTTTCGTTGCTATCTCCTTATTTTTATTATTTATCCTTTTGGTTAAATAATAAAAATCTCTCTCTTCGTTTTCAATATTTTTATCTCTATATTCTTGTCTCAATAACTTGGATTTATGTCTTTCTGTGTCTATTAGTTCGGATTGATGAAAACTTTTTCATACTCTTTTGAGTCACATAGCTCTTTTGCTTTTTTTAGTATCGAATTTCTTTCCGATTTGTCTTTTAATATAACTACGAACGGGGCTTGTTTTGTCGCTATATGATCTTAACTTTATAATATTTGTATGCTTAATTTACATTGCAGTTTATTAATGACTTTTTAATAGTCTTTTTGTTGCCTAACTTTGCTTTGCTTTTGTTTTCAATATCTGAGGCTTTTATTCCAAAAAATCAGTTTTCTCTTTTCTTCGTTTCGCTTGCCACTGATGCCAATCAGCATTTGTTCAGGAGATTTTTTTACTTTATCTGCCCATGTTACACTTGCATAAGTAGGTGTAGATTTACTATTTTTCAATTCTTTAATTTTTATCATTAAATTTTTGTTATCATTGTTGAGTTTTTCGATCAGACATACATACATATTAGGGGCGGATCTAGGATTTATTTCTCCTTTGGTGAAATTTTTGCTTCTTGAAATATACAATGCACTTGAGGTAAAGATAAACAAAAAATTTTAGATTAACAGTTCTTCCAACCTGGAGATTACTACTCTCTGACCTTGAATAATTTAGTAAACTTATGAAAATATTAGTCAACTAATTGAAAATATTAGTCAACTATATATTTTGGGAGCAAGTTGTGGCAATTTCAATTTCAATTCCTAGACAACTCCCATGGTATTAGTATTTTACATATCTTTACCAAACTTCTAGTATATCTAATCTTACTTTTAAGTCCAAGTATAATAGAAAGGTATTCCCATCAGTTTGGTTTAAAAAAAAAAGCTCTGCACGACACGCAGAATTTTCATTGAGCAAAACCATAAACCACTATAATAACAATAACACGCCATTATATATGTGCAGTTTAAATGCAAATAAAGGATTTCATACTTGAAACTGGGATTTGCTATTTGAGAAGCTTTATTTCCAAAAAAAACTTCCTTTATCTCTAGTACAGACAATCTCATCGCTACTTCTATCTGATATTTTACTTCAAATCAATTGTATGTCACAAGGAGTGCAACAAGAGTCTATTCTACCGCCATATTTATACAGCATTTATACTGAAAAAATCTTAAATAGAATTATAAATAGCATCTATATTGATGTCATTGCATACGCATATGATGTAAATACACATATGATGTAAATTTGCTTAGTCCCACAATCTCTGGTTTGCAAGAACAAATTGTTAGGTTTCAAACATATGAAATATCAAACTTCATCAAGCTCAGCACTGAGAATACATATATTAAATGTTACTTAGAATAACTTCTTTCACATAAAATATAGTTGGGTTTAAAGCATTTGTTACCAGTAATTTTATCAGGAGTTCATTTTGCTGCTATTTGGATTTTTTTCACGTTTTGCTGTTAGTGACAAATACGCCATTTTTTTAGTGTTTTCTGAAGTTTTTACTACTTTAAACTTAAGCTAAAACTAAAAATTTTAGAAAAAATTAAAATAGTGTTTAGTTTCTAATTATATAAAATATAAATATTTAATAAAAAATATTTCTCTTTAAAGCGTTGGATTATTGAAACTGTTAATGGACTTTTAATGAAACATCGTTTTATTTGTTTTATTGAAAACAACTTTATTTTATTTAACTACTTGCGAAAACATTGATTTTTCAATGTACATTGTAATGCAATTTCTTGTACGTGTTGTCTCTTTTTTATTTATACATTTTCCAGGTATGTTTATAAAAAATAGTGTTGGTTTTAAAATGAGTTATTGAGTTTCATTGAAATTATATTCATTTTGGGTGATACTTCTTACTGTATTAATTCAAAAACGCAGTATACCAATGCTCCCTGTGCTGTGTACCAATGCTCCTTATGTAAGCGAGCATTGGTACAAAAAAGTGCTTAGGTGCATTGGTGCTTAGAAAAGTCAAAATTATTGTACATAACCAATAATATTTCTAAATATAAGTTATATTTAAATGTTGTTAATACATTTAAATATAGAAAAAATCATTAGTTTTAGATTTATATGACATGGGGCTGTACATTAATAACGTTAACAAAATAGGGGAAAGGGGTCTGTAAATTTTTGACAAGGGTCAAGAAAAGTTGATGTCAACAACTTACCTCAAGAAGTGTACACCACATATGTTCGTCCTCACCTAGAGTACGCTGTCTAAGCGTAGTCGCCTTACCAACGGGCAGACATAGAAGCGCTAGAAAAAGTTTAAAACCGTGCTACAAAAACCATTCCTAAGATTAGGCATCGCACCACCGAGCAGCGAAGAGTCATGTTAGGTCTTCTGACACTTGAAGAAAGAAGAATAAGAGATGATTTAATTCTGATGTTTAAGTTCATGTGTGGTTTCGATAAAATTAAATGTTTATACCAGAATCGGCAACCTGCTGCTCTTAAGCAGGTTACCGACCCTGGTATAAACATTTGATGCTAAAACTTCAATGTTATAATGCGACTCTCTAGCTCCATGCACAAATTTGTTTTCAATATCATAATATAACTATTATAATATTGAAAACAAGATGTTAGTAGCTCTTTAAAAACTGGAAACTTTTTATAAATTATAAACTTTGGGTCTTCCGTCTTAAAAGATTTAAGATTACAAATTATCAAGTGCATTATTTTGTTATGCTAGTCACTATTAGAATTAGTTTGCTTTCAATCTGGAATTGGATTAGGTCTAATGTTAAAGGAAAGAGGGTTGTCACATTCACGTTTTGTGACTCTGCACTGTTTATAAATTAATATAAAAATATTATGATAAATATTTAACATTATCTGGGAGTAGATTTGTTGACGGGCACGTTGGTTACAACCGTTATCCCAAATTACCTAAATGCTAACGTTATCCATGTAAAAACAATTAACAAAATAACGACTTACAGTTCTTCGATAAGTTGAGTGAATTTAATTTTTTTTTTACCTTCTATCATGCACTGAAAGAAGTTTAAACCAATAGTGTTGCATGTAGTAATCACTTTTACTCTAATTCACTTTTGGTTCAGAGCAAGCCTTTGTCATTTTAAATGGCTATATATATTTAAAAATTGTTTATAAGTTAAAAGTTGTACTAAGTTTTTATTTCAAAACATTTTACTTTTTAACACTTTTTCTTAAAGTTGTAAACCACTGTTTTACTACTATTTTTAAATGTTTAATTTTTTTTCATATTTTTTTTATTTGACATAAGAAATAAGGGGTAGGGGGGAATGAAATTAATTGTTGACGTAATTTTATAGGGGTCTCTGAATGTTTGACAAGTTGTTGACAAGGGGGAGGGGCAGGTAAAAAATGCCTAAAAATTGTTGAAGTAATTAATGGACAGCCCCCATTTTGTTTGTATTTTAGTTTCTTGTCGAAATGTACCAATGCTTCCCCCTCTCCCCTACAATTCAGTTTCAATTGGTTGCAATAGCTCTAATTGGCCATGAAACTTGTTTTTGTCAGCCGTCAACAATAGTCTATTTATACAACACTATATATATATACAACAATATATAAAGTATGATACTCCTTAATAGCAATATAATATTTCTCCTTACGCAGCCGCCTAATGTGCAGTACTGTAGATCCGCCCCTACATATATACATACATATATGCATGCATACATACATACATACATACATACATACATACATACATACATACATACATACATACATACATACATACATACATACATACATACATACATACATACATACATACATACATACATACATACATACATACATACATACATACATACATACATACATACATACATACATACATACATACATACATACATACATACATACATACATACATACATACATACATACATACATACATACATTTTCTTTTTATTTTAGTTTTTTATTAATGACGCAATTTAATATTTTATTATTAATTTGATATTAGTAATGTTTGCTTCAAATATATTCAATGTGAAATAATAAACTGAACGTTAGGGATAGCCGAAATGTAGAAACATTCATTAAGGTTTTTGGTTCTGCAACAGACTATTTTTTAATGTTTTTCAGCTTTTTTCTGTCTCTAAAATTCTTTTAAATAAATATCTCTACAATAATTTCAGTTAATCTTATTGTTTTTTATAATTTTGAAAGAATAATTTACAACCTATACAAATACAACAATACAACAATACAAACCTGTTAAACTAATGTAGTGTTGTTTTAATAGAAACAAGTGCTTTTCATTCAACAAGTATCATCAATTAATTTGAGCATATTGAATGTTTAAGTAAAGTTTTTGGTCAAATGTTATTGACTTCAGCGGCGGTTTTAAGCACAGGCAAAGCAGGCATTTGCCGGTGGCCTCGCGCTCAGGTGGCCTCGCATTTTTTTTTCTTAGTACAAGTAATATAAAAAAATTTTCTTAGTACAATAAATATAAACAACGAAACTCATTTATTAAAATTCAATATAATGTATGCGAACAGTATTTTTATAAACAGTATTTTTATAAAATATTCAACTTTACATATACATCAATTATTATGTATGTAGCAATTTTTTTTTGCGTTATATATAATGCCTGGCAACCATATGAAAGAGTATGCGGTTTCTAGTCTCATATACATTGACAATGACTGTGACAAATATATCTTTGCCCATATACACCTACTCGTCTCAAAGGCTTTTTCTGTTTTTCCATCCTCCTAACTGAATGACTTTTTGTTTGTTTGTTTATTTATTTTATATAATATTGTCTTTACATTTTTACTGTTGCACAAGACATAATCTGAGCAGTGATGGGATGTTATGCTGGTTCCGGGTATTTGTTGTAGCGGTTTCTCTTCGAGCCATAGATCAGTGTTTATTCCATGTATAGGTGTTTTATCCATTGTGGATTCGATGAAGTATGGCTACATTTGCTAACAGTTATTGACAATAGTCCCATAAGCGGGGCTGCCCCCTCCCTGGGAATATCCTTGGTGAGTTGGTGAAGTCTAAAGTTGGAGACTCTCCTTGCATTGCTGTTAAAGCCATCTTGGGTTCTTTGATTTACGACTGGCACTTCCCTTATTATTGTTGTGGCTTTTATATTCACTCCTTACGCTGGCTTTTGATTAGACTCGACGTTACAGAACTTACAACAAAGACTGATGTTTCTTTCACTAATTTATCACATTTACATACTATTTTTATCATTTTACATTAATGTTTTCATGAGGACGCTTGTTCCTTCCTTCTGACTTTGAGTCTATATGCATTTTATGAGTTGAGTTCTTTATGTACATTTTAATATACAAAATCCTGGTACGTTTTTGGTTTTATATTGAGAAGATTTGTGGTTTCTGTAGTATTATACTTGTTTGACGTCGCTATGCCATTTTTGTTTTTGTGAGCACTTTAATGTCTTCATTGACGATCTTTTTATTTTTCCTGACAACAATTTTGTTTTTAGTTTCTCGTTTGTTATAGTTTGTTATATTGCTATAGCTATAGTATGATTGTTGTTGGTATAAAAAATGTTGTGTTATGATTGTGTGCGAGTTACAATTTTTTGGTATAATGTAAGTAATGAATGATGTAAAAATAGAGAATATTTGTTTTCCATTTCACTTCTAAATTATAATTCTTATAGTTCAGACGTTCTTTTTTGGTGTTCTTAGTAATTTATGCGATTTTAATATTGACGATTTTTGCTTTTCTCCTGGTTATTTTTCTGATTATACATTTTATATTGACGACTTCTGCTCTTTCCTTGGCTATTCTTCTGATTATTCGCTTTTATATTAATATTATTTAAATTATATTATATATTTATAAATAAATATCAAACTTTAGAAAAAGTTTAAATTTATATTCATCGTTATTTAACTATGAATCCTTATCGTGATCGAGACACTGGAAGAAAATGGGCTTCGGGTGCCGAAAAAAAAAGAAATAAGAAAAATCATACAGATATGTTAAAGAAAATTAAACCAGTGACAAGTTTTTTTAATATATCATCAGGTACTAACACAACTTTTGATGCAGGTGCTAGTACATCGCAAGATGTTTCAGAAAAATTGGTAGATATTTTATCAGACCAGTCTGAAACATCTTTAGCGTCTTTATCTTTTGATGTTTCAAATTCTGAAGTTTCTGCTGTCCTATTACCGGACACCCATGAAAAAGATTTTGAAATGAATTTGTCTCAAGAGTCTTCGTTAGCTTCTAATGATTTTGTTTTAGCTTCGAATCCTCAATTGCATGAAACACAACAAGACATAACTGATGTGGTTATTGTTTCCGACGACCCGGCGTTATGGCCTATTTCGTTTAATGAACGAGAAAGAGTCGACATTGTTAAAAAAGGATTTTACTTAATGTACATTTAAAACCTATGTGCGTTTTTTGCTTCGTTACGTTCTAATAAATATCCAAAACACAATAGAACACAAGAATTAAAAACTCAACTAATATAATAGAAAACTTGCCTATGGCCTCGCATATGGTAAATCTGCCACTGATTGACTTGAACGACACTTAAACTAAATAGTAAAAAAAAATTACTTTCAAAATCAGTGGTTTTATACATTTTTGTAACATTAGTTTAATATCAGTTAGCAATAAAAAAAAAAAAAAGTAGTTATAGATTGCTGCGAGAGTTATTAATTTTTCGATACACAATAAAGAATTCTTTTCGGTTGCAGTAGTTTAGAAAATTTTGTTGAAATACCTTCAACTAATTTTACTGCTGCTATTAAGGATACTTAAAGAACGAATGATCTCAAAACTGCATCAGCACCACCACCGGAAATTAGTATTGCTACTCAACATGTTGAACATAAGAGATCAGAACTACAAGACAAAGACATAAACGGAGAAAGGCAGAAAAGGAATGATATCTCACTTGACATAGTTATGCCTGTTTCAGAAAATGAACAGATTTTAAGTGAGCCTCAACCTGACTCTATAATCACTAAAATTAGGCGAACATGTTTAAGTCAGATTTCAAATGCTGGGTTTATTAATGACATTGGAAACTTTGTCGGTACAACTATTGATGTTATAACTATCAAAAACCTGTTAGAACTGCCATGGAAACCATCAACTGACTACAAAATGCCGCATTCAGTACACACTGAGAAAAATAATCGAGAAAAGCGACATCTTAATCATTCTCATCTGGAAAAATACAAATGGTTAGTATATTCAGATAGAAGGGGCTATACTGCAAATATTATGCATTATTTTCATACTACCGGACAGCAGGATCTCACAAAAAAGTTCCCCTAAGAAACAAGATAAGCAACCATTACAGGTTTTTGCTAAACTGTTTGGCAAGGACGGAGATTTAACAAGTTACAAAATAGCAACATACCACAACAGGGTTCCTTCAGAGCCTGTTTTCCTGTTTTTTTCCATTTTGGCCTGTTTTCCTGTTTTTTTCCTGTTTTTAAGGCATTAGCCTGTTTTTTTTAAAGTCTGACGATGTTTATATATAAAATGTTATATTTTATGGATTTAGGAGGCAATCAAGATAAAAAGTTTTTCAAACAAAATTTACTAATTTTGTTTTAGGTATAATATCAGCTATTACTTAACATAGTTGTAACATCTATTTTTTTGAAATAGAATATTAAACCATATTAATGTTGTAAATTGAATTTTTGAATAACTTTTTTATTTTGTTATGTTAAACATGAAAAGTTAAATTATAATAATAGTTATGAAAGTTTATTTTTAAATGACGTTTTCACTTCATTTAAAAATAAACTGTATTCATAAATTAAATTAAATTATTTTGAAGAGCAATTTTTTTTTGATATGGTGTTAGCTTGTTTTGCTGATCAAGGGGTTTTATATACCAATTATCGTGGGAAAAGAGCTATCCCTGGATAAAAGCTTCAAATAAATCTATTAATCGTGGCTTTTATAGATTTTGTTCTGTGGACATAAACATTTTAGCTGGTGTAACCCAGATTAATCTACATTTGAAGTCAAAGAAACAATGAAAAAAGTCAGCTAGATCACAGTCTAAATTTGTGACAAATTCAAATTGCTAAAGCATATCAACAAAAATCTGATAAACTTAAATATATGATTCAGTTTGGCATTGCCCCTTATATTAATTATTTCAATTTGATGAAACAAAACTACAACACAGACAAAAAAACAATATGACGCTTATGCCGCGTACCATTCTAATCATTTTCAGTAAATAATAACATCGTACTTGGGGACATTGTTTGTAGGAAGATGTACTGCGGAAGACCTTCTTGGTCATTTTAAAGCTTGAAGATATTGAGCATTCCATAAGACAGCTAAAAATACAAATAGATTCTGCCGAAAAAATGATGAACGAGGGAAACAAACTATTAAAAGTTTTTGCATGCAAAAATGTCAAGGGTTGTATTCCAAGAAGACCAGCAAAAAGTAGAGTTGGGACAGAAACTTAAAAGAAAACTAAGTGCAGAGTTGGATATGGAAATAGAAAAGAAAACTAGAATTAAAATAACGAAAGGCTGTTCACAATTTAAAAATTTTTTAAAATAAAAAAATTATTATTGTTTTCAGTTCTTTCCTTAATTTGAAATAAAAGTTTAAGATATAAAAGTTTACAAGTATAAGTTATAAAATAAATAAAACATGAGATAAATATTGAATTTAATAATAAGATTCTTAAGCTACAATTAACTATAAATTATAATATAAGTATTAAGATAAGTTAACCCCAAATATTATAAGCATAAAGTAAATTCCAGGTTAAATAGAGCATATACGTATCTTGCGATGAGTTTATGCTCCATTAAGTTTTATTTATTTTTTGTTTTTTGAAATTTGATATAGTCAGTCATACACAAAGCATCATATTTGTTTCAGGGCTAGTTTATGCCATGTATGCGGTAGTGGTGTAGTGGTAGAGCGCTCGCTTCATAAGAGAGAGATTCCAATTTCGAACCCCACCACGTCCCTGGTAGTTCCGCGTTCAACTTGTTTCTCCGTGGTCTTGTTCGTCATGGTTCGTGTTTCGAAGCTATAGTTTCGAAGAGAGGGTTATAACCACAATTAAGTAGCCTCCTCGTCTGTAGTGGCCTTCTCGGCCTTGGGGAGGTGAACTAACAAAATATATATATATATGTTTATATACATATGTATACATATATATATATATATATATATATATATATATATATATATATATATATATATATATATATATATATATATATATATATATATATATATATATATATATATATATATATAGTTTTTGCTCTTTATAAAACGTTTTTACTGGTTCATTTATCATTTTTTTTAAATAATACATTTTAAATAGTGTCACAAAATAGCCTGTTTTTCTAAGAAAAACCCTGTTTTTTAGGCGTCAACAGTCCTGTTTTTTTTTTAAAAAAATGTCCTTTTTTTACCAATGACCCTTCCACAAGGAAGCTGTTGAAGCAGAAGGATATTTAAAAAACTATAATAAACCAGCAATGGATATTGTAAACAGAGTAAACACTTAACGGCATCAACAGGTTTTAGAAAACCGTCAACGATTGACACCTATTGTTGAAACAATTATATTTTTAGAGAAAAATTTTAAGGAAATTTTTAGAGTCGCAGACAAAACAATAATTGAAAAGGATGGTAGCTTTACCTACAAAAGAATAGTACAACGACAGACATGCCGTTGTACTATTCTTTTGTAGGTATAAATATACCAATAGATACAATGGAAGAATATTACAGGAGATCAGTTTACATCCCTCTACTTGATGCGTTGATATTGGATATAAACACACGTTTTTCTAATAAAAATTAACAATGTCTTCAAATCTATGCTTTGATTCCACAACAAAATTGCACTGAACGATAAAGGTATTGAAGAAACTCTTTCGGCAATCAATAATGTCCCTGGCGTCATTCTTGGTGAATGACGCCATGGACATTACTGATTGTCAAAAGTGAGTTTTAACTTGTCTTCTATTTTGGTAATGATTTATCTTTTTAGTAACTTAAAATACTTAAAAAATATATTGTAATAAAATACCACCAAAAAAGGTGAAACTTAGAAGAAGTATTTCTTATAGAAAGAGTTAGAGAAAATCTTTCAAGTTATAAACTTTCTACCGGCAAAGAGGTTTTGCAATACTACTTACATCTAAGAAATTTGAATCCCAAAGTAAAGCAAACAGTTTTAATTAGGTGCCATTTGAAAGTTAATTCATTTGAGGTCAGATGTTCTCCACAGACAAACTGCTGGGTAATACCTAAGTTGATAAAGTCATGGAATCTTGCAGGGTTCCCCCATCATAACCTTGAAAAATATTAGGTTAACTATGAATTAAAATTTTATCAACTTTTTTTTATCTTTATTTTAAAGATTGATAAAATGGTAAACAACTATTACAGGTTAAAGTAACCTGTTTTAGATGGTAACAGCAATTGGAGAAAAACAGAAAAATACAATCATGAAATTTCGTTATCTATTTGATATTTCTGATAAACTGCAAGGATGCGTTTTTGATACAAATTCTGTAAATACTAGTAACAAAAAAGGTGCATGCATTAGGTTAGCCGCAGAGCTTGACAGACCTCTACTTCTTTTAGCTTTCAGGCATAGCACCTATGAAAGGCATATTATTCACACCTGTAACATTGATCCAAGCAGTAAAACAAATGGTCCCGAGAATCGCTTGTTTAAAAAGTTTAAGTTCGGAACTCAATAAATCAAGAAGCCTTTGTGTTAAAAAAAGTAAAAACTGGAGATATTTCATAAAGATATTTCTAACTGGAGATATTTCTGAAAAGTGGCTACAGTAACAAATTAAAAAAGCCTTATTTTTTTCTCAAATATTATCAGGATGAAAACAATAAAAAAGGTATTTAAAGTTCTGAATATACTAAATATTTTAGTACTTTATTTAATAAAATAAGGTTTGTAAGGTACAGTTTTGTATTTAAATGAGTTGTGTTATTTAGGATGGATGTAGGTGAGATTATCTGTAATTAGCGGAGTTGACAACAATGGTTTTATCTTGAGATGAACAGAACAGAATAAGAAAGCCTGAGCCTGTACATTATGCCAGATTTAGGACAAAGGCAATATACTTTCTGAAAATGTATCTCCTTCTAGACAACATTCCTTGCTTGACATATTTTGAGATGAAATTATAAGTGATATGACACATTCTTTACAGCTGTATTTTACATTGAGTGGTTTATAAGAGCTGAAATTTCAGCCATTGCTCCATATCAGGTGCCATTTTTATGTTTAACAAGTTTTTAAACTAATTTAGTTTAAGTTTTTATTACTTTTGTTTCTATAAAAATATTGTATGATGTTTTATAGTCTAAAATATTTCAGGATATGAAAACTCTTTGACAAATGATGAGATGATGATTCAAAATTCAATCCTGACCATACAAATCCTGTAAATAAACCTCTGAAGAGATATAGTACATAGACCCATTTATTGTAGTTATGTTTCTTGCTGACAAAAATGTACAAAAACGGAGTGACATTGCCAAGAAGCTGTACTCTGCCTCAAGGCACACAACTTATATAAAAAAAAAAACAGCATGTTAATTTAAATATACAGAACTTGCTTATGTATGGTGATGATCCTCTCACAAGTCTGATCCCACTTATAACTGTTGTTATAAGTGGGGTCACTTATAACAACAGTTATAAGTGGGGTCAGACATCCAGTTGAGACATGGGATCTAAATGACTATTATCTAGAAATTAAACAGTTTGTGAAAAATCTTGAAGTAGTTGACTGCAGTTAGAGGGCTATAAAACTTGTTCAGGTTTTTTTATGTGCAGTTTATGTACTTAGCTTGCAATTTATGTTAAAAATCTCAATTTATTTAACAAACCTACAATTTTTAAATATTCTTAAATTGGATATGATCAATAAATCACGCAGTGAGGAAAAAAGACAAAGTACCTTTTTTGTATTGAATAAATTTTTAGAGCGGAATTAAAAAATTAAGAAGGAATTAAAAAATATTTTAAATTATAAAGTTTGTTTAGCAACATGTAAAGTTTATTTTGCAAACAGAAGACAAAAGTAGTCCAAAAAAGCTAAAAAATATTTTTTTTTCTAATTTTTGATCTTCATTGTTTAAATAATGAAACAAATTAACTTTGTAGTTATATTTTCTTCAACAAGATAATAGATCCAAAAAAAAATAAAAAATTTTGCATCTAGGAAAAACCTTCTCAGTTTGTCCAAAATAAGGGTCAAAAAATGACTTTGAACCCATTGAGGGAAGTGGTCTAATTATGGAAAAAAAAAAATTTATTAGTAATATCAAGGTTGGGGTACCTTATAAAAAAAATGTTAATTGAAATTTAAAAAAGTTATTTTTTTTGGAACACCCTAATATATATATATATATTTTATAACTGAATAGTTACAGGAATTCTTAGCTAACTTAGTACATTATATGTTTATCATGTTAACCAAGATTAAACGGTGCTTTTTGTGTTTCATTTTAGCAACCAATTCAAAACAAACTCAAGGTGCCTTAATTGCTAACCGTTTCACAAAGTATAAAAATTTTAGTGAATGTGACAAAAACCAAGTCAGCTTTGGGTTTAACAAGATATTGATCACTTCATATCAACCATTAGATATCATATTTAAAATGTTCTTTGTCAGGTAAATAATTCAATAAATTATTGAAAAAAATAGAAAGAATTTGTTACGTATTTTTCTACATTTTTATTTTGTAAAACAAATGATTTGGTATTACTTTGGGAACATTGTAACAAAGGAAATGTCTCACAGTTTAATGAGTACAAAATTAAGGAAGGAGATAGTATTTAAAAAAACCATTTTGATACAGCTGCTATAGCTAGAAGCAATCAATCAAATCAATGCTAAATAAATTCTTATGTTAGAAAAGGTTTTATATATATATATACATATATATATATACATATATATATATATATATATATATATATATATATATATATATATATATATATATATATATATATATATATATATATATATATATATATTTATATATATATATATATATATTTATATATATATATATATATATATATATATATATATATATATATATATATATATATATATATATATATATATATATATATATATTAAGTGTTAAGTGATTTTCTACTAATATATAATTGCTCTGTTCTTTTAAGAACATTGAGCACTCTATTGTGTAGAATACTTTTTAAAGTTGTCTAAATATATATATATATATATATATATATATATATAATATATATATATATATATATATAATATATATATATATATATATATATATATATATATATATATATATATATAATATATATATATATATATATAATATATATATATATATATATATATATATATAATATATATATATATATATATATATATATATATATATATATATATATATATATATATATATATATATATATATATATATATATATATATATATATATATATATATATATATATATATATATATATATATATATATATATGTATATGTGATGATTTTCGCTTATTTTTCACAAGTTTTTAATCAATTTTTTTTGAATAACAAATAATAAAAATCCCAAGCGAAAATTCCTAAAGTTAGTGATAAATTGGGTATTTATTTTTTTCATGAAAAGCTACTATTCTAATTTTCAATTTAATAATCGATCTAAAGATATACTAGTCAATACATTAAACTAAAAATCATAATAGAAAAAATATACGTCATTACGGGATAACAAAGATATGATTAAAAATGTAGTATAAAAGCAATACAAATATAGTGTCAATACGGTATAGTTTGCAATGAATATTAGTTTCTTTATTTTAATAATCTGCAGCTGATTTTTTTAGGAATTATTAAATGATAATATATGTTCAAAATATACTGTAAATATAATGTTTTAATAGCGGACTTTACATTTTACATAGGTTTTAAATATACCAAAATATGCATTTTTTGAAGTATTTTTATCTAGTTAGATATATGAAATATTTTATAAAAATAAAACAAAAAAGAATATTTGAACTATTTTAAATAATTCAGGTACCAAGTACAATTGTATAAAGAAAAAAAAATGTTTTTGAACATGTATTTATAAAGATTAAACTAAGAGACAAGTATTTTTGATAACATAAAATAGGTATATTTTAGGAGCTTTAAAGTTGGTTCGAATAATTATATCTGCAGCTGATTTTTTTTTTAAGCGATATATTTATATTAGTATTTAGTAAAATCATATTGATCAAGTCCATGCATGCGGACTTTAGTTTGAGGAAGAAGTTGAAATTGAAGAAAAAACTTTTATTTTATGCTAATTTCAAACATAAATAACTTTTGCAAAAATACAATAATAAAAAGCTATCATCATTTCACATTAAACTCTATACTAAAACATTTGTTTAAAAAAAAATAAATCTTAATTTATAGACAAATGAAAAAATGGTGTATTTTTGCATGAAATTATTCATCGATTTTTAATCGAACTTGGATACGGTTATTGACTTTTCTTTCAAGAAAAAATATGAAATCTATATATTTTTCAATAGCCTGGATATTGTTGTGTTTAAAAATAATAATAAAAATTACAAATTTTTTTATTTTGGCCAAAAATCAAGTTTTTCAGACCACTGTGCCTCCCAAAATGGATGATTTGATAGTTCCGCATACAAAACTTTATAACCTTTTTATAAATTTTTTAACTTTTTATAAATTTTTTAACTTTGTGGCCTTTATTTTATTTATTGTTTTATTTATTGACTACAATAGAATTGATAACAAAGATTGTTTATTGACCAAAAATTTATTTTTTTAAAAACAAAAAAAAAATTATTATACATTTGTTAAAACAAAACATTTATTTTGATATTTTTCAAAATATCAAAAGTTTAAATATTTATATTTATTAGTATTCATTTATATTTGCCACTGTTTTAATATACGTTGATCAACGATTTGAATGTATAACTGACTTTTTGTGTCGAGCTACGGAACCGTGCTATTTTGGGAAAGACGTACAATACAAGTTAGGCTTTTCAAACAAACAAAAAACAAAAAAGTTTGTTATTAATGTGGTACGACTACTTTTTTAAAGTGTTGCAAGTTTTTATGTTGATATCTTTACATTTAGACGTTGCCTGACACGTGCACTTTTCTTTCCCAAAACAGACAGACTTGTTTATCTACTTTCTTCATAAATACGAAGTAACTAGCAAAATATATTGCACTCTTTATCATTAAAATATATAGCAACTGAAAAAATTTAAAAATAAAAAATCTTTTTTTGTGCAGTAAATTTAAAACAAAAAACGATTTAAGGAAGATATTTTTCAAAGCAGAGGCGATGTCAAAACTGAAATTATCCCCCATTTGGAACTTCAAAAGTCAACTTTTGAAGTTCCAAAGTCAATTAGTTCTTAAAAACATATAAAATTTAAGTCGACGTTTTTTTGGAATTGAAACCTCTCTTAAATTCCCTCCCACCTCCCACTTCCCACCTCCCTCTCTTAGGTTCCTTCCCAACTCCTCTGAAATCAAAATTTTGAATTCGCCCCTGATTTAAAGACAAACATTATTTAAAATACATTGTTGATTAACTAATCCTTATACATAAAACTAAAAACACTTTTGCTGAGAAAATACTCATTATTTACATTTTTATAGTATATGATTAAACATTTCACTCGCCTAAAATTATTAAAAAAATGAATAAAATATATGAATGAATAAATAAATGTTTGAGTAAAATAAATGAACAAAATAAATGAATATACATGATTTATACACTATTTACATTAAACTTAAAAAGAAATTATAAACAAATAAAGATTCAAGCTAACAAAACAGAAGCCTCTTGAACACTGCATCCTATCTTTGTAAAATCGTCTTCGTCGGATTCTTTATTTGAATGAAGAGACATTCTGGTTGACGATGTTTCATTTGATTCGGTTCTGTACCGTAGTTCTTTCTTTTTTCCTTCATATGAATAACTGTTAGACCTTTTTTGTTTGTTTTCTCTAAAGCATTTATTATTGATACCGTTGCCATCTTCAAGCATAACGGACTGAGGTTTAATGGATGAACAAACCGTTGAATTTAATGGAGTTTCAAGACCGTCAAACTCTGTTTGTTGTTCAATGTCTTCATTACAATTTCGAGTGTTAAATCTATTTTGGTCAGGTGATTGAAAATGCATGAAATGACTTATGTTGGTTGCTGAACGTTTTTTCGATTTAAAGTAGGAGGGCGCTCGCTGGCGCTCCTCTTCCACATGCTTGAATAACCCACAAGAATTTAATATTCTAATAGTGTCAGCTCGAAATACTTTTGTAAATATTGCGTAGAGGAAAGGGTTTGTGCACGCATTAAGCGGAAAAATAAAAACAATAAGAAATTTTGCAACGCGTACATCAAGCATTTTACCTCCATACATTGCAATCAAGCCAACTATGCTAATAGGTAACCAGCAAAAAAAGTTGGAAAATATTATCATGGCCATTCTTTTAGCTACTTTTATATCTATATTTTGCGAATTAGGAACACCAGGTCGTACGTCATTGATACTATAGTAAATGCGCACATAACAGACCACAATAAACAGAAATGCTAAAACGTAAACAAGGAGTAACCAAACAAGATACCCTTCTGCAACAGCTGTTGCTGTATCCATGGGCAAGCAGATGGCTGTTTTAGAATAAGAACTTACAGTGTTAGCAACCGGTAAACTTGCAATTAAGAATGAGTATACCCATGAGAAAATTACACCAACTTTTGCGTGACGAAGTTTCATTTGGTTTTCGACTGATAATGCAAAAATTATAAGCAAGTATCTAAAATTTATAACTATAATTTATAAACCTCCTAATTTTAAAATTTAATAATAATTAATTTTTTTAACTTTATCAATTATAATTTTTAAAATTTTAATTATTAAAATTAAATAAATAATACATTTTTTTGAATTCATAAATTATAACTCAAAACTTTCTTATTATCTAAAATTTGTAAGCATGTATCTTATAATAAATCCATGCAAGTATTTAGGAATTGCAAGCAAGTATTCAGCTAAAGAATTGCAAGCAAGTATTTAGCTATAGAATTGCAAGCAAGTATTTAAATTAAAAGACCAGAATATCCAAAGTATAAAGTATTATAAAAGATCCAAATTTAAAGACTTAAACATCTGATGTATTATCATAATAGCAAGTATTTAATTATTGCCTAAGTATTATAAAAGATAGTGGAAAGCCTATTACAATCATCTACCTAAAAATTGTTAGCTAGCGTCTGAAAAGTGTTTTTATTAACAAAAACTATAAAAAAAAACTGTAAAAAAAAATTATGAATTAACTTTTTAATTACCTTTCAAATGTAATCAATACAAGACTGCATACTGAAAGACTCGTTGCAAATAATGCAAGAAAGCCAAATACTTGACAACCTCCTTTAAATTGCCAGCTCTGCACGTAGTTATAGTACTTTCCAAAAGTGTAGGCATCAACACAGCATAAAACAATAAGATAAATTCCCATAAGGAGATTAGACACACCAAGGTTGTACATGAGCAGTTTATATACAGTTAACTCCTGTCTACTGTAAAATAAAATTACTAATTGAAATACATTCCCAATTATTGCACATATGCCAATGATCCATGAAAACCCTCTTAACTCGTTACTGCCCATTACATCTTGACAAGGATTGAATGCATCAGGCTCAGGAGTGCATTCAATTTTAATGTGGGTATCAAAAGGTTTACCGCCAACAAGTTCGCCCAATCCAGAGCATAAAGAGTAGTTTTGAGGTTCCGTGTTAAAAGCGTCATATATATCGCCGAACATATTTAACATATCTCCAAACGAAGAATTTCCACCAATTTGATTGTTAAAAGCTGTTTTATTTTTCTCTTGGGAACGTTTTGTTTTACCATTTGGTTCTTGTAAAGATTCAGTTGGACATGGTTTTGTATTATTGAGTTTTGGAATTTCTCTTTCTATTTTGAAGGCACAGCAATGCATACTATACGTAACAAATATCTTTTTTAATTTCTTGAAATTTTCTGGATCTGGAATTGTAAATAAACTTGGAACTTTCATAATATTAAGAGTCTCCAACGTACTTATGCCATATTGTGGTGGTAGTTGGGAAATGAGAGTGTTTTGCAGTAATCTATTAAGAAAAAAAATTATATATTCCTTATATACATTTTTACTATGGTTATACAAGCGAATTCCCGATAGCATTTCTAGGATCCTGAGGTGAAAATGATAGCGGAGTATTTCTCAATATTATTAATATATTCCGGGATATAAATTTTATTTTAATAACGCGAGGTTTTTACATAAAAGATGTTTTTTTTAATAAAATGCGTGCTTCTTTTTTTTTTCAGTTCTAAAATAAAAATTAAAATTAGGTGTTCTTAGCGACTTTGACTAAATCAATTAAAAGTCGAAATTAGTCGAACTCCCTTGACTTCTTTAAAAATTAATATTACTTCTTTAACTTTCTTTAGACATTGATAACAACTGGTATAATTCCCCCTGGACTAATAACAATAGTTATTGGTACACAAATAAATCCTTTCATTAGCATCACATTATTTCATTATTATCATATTATATATCACATTATTTGCCCACGAAGGAATTCTTGTGTGAACTCGCTTATTTGCCGTGCGGCTTAACTTAAAAAAGTCGAAACAAGAGAGATCTGTGATGAGTTATTTTATGCTATTTCTTCGACTTAATTTTAACATAAATTTTAAATTTTGAATAGTATTGAATATTCACCAAAGTAAAGTCTGGAATTATTTTGTAAAAAACATCGACTCAACAATAACCACGTGTAAATGTAAAGAGACATTACCAAACGAAATTTGCAACAAAGAGCTAAAAGTTAAAAAATACCAGCTTAATGGCAAATCATTTGTAAGAAACCATTGTATTAATATTAAAGAGTCTAAAATACTACAACCATAGATCATCCAGGTCATATTTTGAAAATCGGAAAATTGTAAGGGGAAAATAGCCAGAAAAGTCCGGAATATATTTTACTCTTAAATTTGCTTTTAGCAAAGTTGTATCAAATTTTTTTCTGAACTTTTTATTATTTTTGTATGAGCGATGAGTGAAAAAGCTTAAAAAAATAAATGTATTACAAAAATATATACACCTAAACTTGTATGTATAAAAAACATTTTGAATATCCGGAAAAACTAAAAGTTAAGAAAAATATTCGGAATTCCGGAAATAACCGGAAAAAGATAATCCCTGAACAACTGGTCATTAATCTATCAAAGCTGCATTTGCAAACTCTCGCACAAATTGTTTAAGTAAGTTTTCAAACTTACAAACTCACTCAAAGACGTTATAACTAAGCCGTGAAAACAATGATAAAGAATTGTCACTAAAAAGCCAAGAACCAAATATTATTTCCGAGCTAATTGATTTATTAGAGCTAACACATTGATTTTACGAAAAAATTTTAGCGGACCACAATACACCACTTGTTCAATTATATTCCAAGTCGTTTAAAGATTAACTGATTATTTTTCTAACTTTAAAAATAAATCAAATGATCGTACAATTATGAATCTGACCGTTAAATTCAAAGACAACTTTAATCGATAATGCAAAGATTCACTCAAAATTGAAAATTTATACACAGCAATTTTCGCAGCTTTGTTTGATATAAATTTAAAAACATAAAATCGAGGATCTAAATATGCAATTCAGATCCCTAATTTTATATATTTAAATTTATATCGAACAAAGTAGCGAAAGTTGGTTGTATTAAAAAATTAATTCTTTAGTTGTCTAATTGAGCTATGAATTTTAGTTTATACCAACAAGTCTTCTGCTGTCATACCAATAAATCTTCAGTTGTCACACCAACAAGTCTTTAGTTGGATGTAAACACAAGGTGAAATAGTCTCTACTCATTGCTAAAAATATTTTTTAAACTTAAAGCAAAAATATCAAAGGCGGTGACAAAATCTCCAAAAAGAGTTTTTCAGTGATAAGCGCAACAACAACTTCGCTGTAATAAAAGTTGGAACAGATAAGCTTCGAAAAAAATTTAATTTTTTTCGAAGCTTATCTGTTAATTTAAAAACTTTTCACCCCCTCAACAAAAAATGCAGGTGTTATAACTTACTAAGTTTTATATTTAAAAATCAAAATTATTTTCATTAAAAGGACACAAATTTTATCGAATAATATTTTAGTGATCAAAAGTTATGACCATGTAAAGTTTATATAAAACCTTTATTTCGAAGGGTTTGAACATAAATTTGTCTGAAAGATTTTGAAACGTTACAAATGTTGCCGCAATTCTTGTTGTTTATGCTTCTTAAAACATTTTTTAAATGAGAATTTCATATTTATACATCTTGAATGTACACATCAGTATATAAAAACACATTCGAAAATGTACTTACAATGTATTCAGTCGCTTTGCCCCTTTAAATGCATTGTCAGCAATACTTCTTAATGGGTTATTTTTAAGAACTCTAAAAATAAATTTAAACAAAATTAAAAAAAAAACTTTTCTATTTTTTTTTTTTTTTTTTTCATATTTTTAGGAAGATTTAATTATTAACAACTACATTCAAATGATATTATGTGAAATAAAAACAGTATTAAAAACGTACAGCCAGTATAATTCTTTATTTTCAGCAAAAGTGTTTGGCTCAATTGATTCTATTTCGTTAAACCCAAGATCCCTACAAAATATTTTGTTACAATATGCAATTATATACAATAGATTTAGTTTTACTGATCCAACATTAGTAATACTTTAACATTTACTGGTCGTGCATTGCACAGTGTACAGTCGGGTTTTTTATTGTAACAAGGCAAGTTTTGAGTTTGAAACCTAAATTATAAATAATTTAAACTTACAAATGTTCCAAGCTTTTATAATGGATCATAGATTCAGCACTCACAGTTTTTATTTTGTTTTTGTCCATATGGCTAAAAAAATATAAAATTTTTAAATCATAATATATTAGCTAGAACTACTTCACCCCAATAACTTGAAGTTTCAAAACATACGCGTACCAGGGAGGGATGCAACATTTTTTTATGTTTGAGACTTCCATACATGGAGCGAACTCCAATCATTTACAAGTTTATACTAGAGATGCCACAAATAGTGAATACCAAATACCGAATACCTAATATTCGGCTAGACGCTCCACCAAAGTACAAAATATTTGGTGCTTCGGCCGAGCTATGTGCGCATTGTGACTAGGCCGTATCCAGCACGCGTTATTTGTTGACTATTACATCAAATTATTTTAAATATGGTTATGTATAAAAGTATCATACTTTTCAAACCATTCAAAATGATTACAAAAATAACTCATATATATCTTACACTTCTGAGTTTTAACTAATGATTTAAATTTAATTCTTCTGGGTTTAACTAATGGTTTAAATTGAATGTGAATATTAATTACGCCGTAGCCTTTTTTTATTAATGCACATTTTTAAAAACTAATTTCATGAGATTAATTTAAACACAACGAGTAAAATATCAATAAAATATAAAAAATCAGTGAAGGGTTAACCCTCCTCGCCGATGAACCATCACCGCACCGGTGATGGTTCACGTCACCGGTGCGTGGAGATGAATCGTCACCGGTGCCTAGTAGGTGCTACTAGGCACCGGTGCCTAGGCTACTGATTGGAGCCTGGGAACAAAAAAGCCCTAAAATTTTGACGACACCTGCCCCGACCGTGAGTGTAAAACCCCGACTGTAAGTTGGTCTATAACATCTTTTAAATTTAATTGAGTTACTTCTTCTGCTTCAACAGCTAATAGGCTTTGTGCAGAAAAACAGTTTTGCGTAATTGTTGTCCTTAAATGTGTTTTGATTCTTTTAAATGTGCTGAAAGATATTTTTGCAGTTGCCACGCTAACGGGTAATGTCGAAAATAGCATAAGTGCTTCGATTATATCAGCGAATGATCAAATTATATCGCAATATGTTATTGTGGAAACAGATACAATATGGAAAGCTGGAAATTTTAAATTTGCGGGAAATAAAGTGCGTGAAATCGCCGCCCCAACTTAAACTCTCAATCAGTGTGGTATTACTCCTTTGGATTATGTAATAAAAAACCACAATAGCAAGTTTGTGTGTATACATGAATATATTTTACATACCACTGATATTTTTTAAACACTACACGTCTGCAAGTATATTTTCAAAATAGTTATTTGTAAGACATCGGTGAAAAAAAGAGATCCTGAAACGTGTTTAGTTTGTTTGACAAGTCGTTTTGTCAAACTTCAAAAATTTAAATTTGTAAAAAATAATTGTAAAAAATATTTGTATTGTTTTAAATATTTTGTTAAAAACATTTTTAAACTCTCTATATAAGCATAGAGTATTGTGCATGGTTTGTGAAAATCAACTAGCAAATAAAAACCTTGTAGTATATCATATTAAAGTTTACGTACTTTGCGCATACAGCAAAATTACTTCACGCCTTGAAAAAAAAAAAGAAAAAAGCTTAATTACATTTTACGTAGTTTCGGAGCTTTTATCTTCGGAACTTCGGTCAGCAAATTGTTTGATAAGTCTCTAAACAAAATAAATAAAATTTAAAACGCTCTAAGTTAAAAAAGAATCTTATTGTATTTTATTTTATACTTTATTAATTCTTTTTTTTTTTTGTTTTGATTTAGAATGGCTATTCAAATTATTAAGATAAAAAAAAATCTTGGCTTATCATATTGCGAATGGTTGTTTACTTTACACTAAACGTTTTTAAAAATGAAAATATCTTTTTCAAAATTATTTTTTTCAAGCAATTTAAAAAGATTCTTTATTTAATACTAATGGATTTGCAACGTTTTTAAAGATTTTTTGTTCTTCTGATGCTTATTTATAACATTGTTATTAATTTTCTGTTTAATCAAATAATTGATGTCTAATTAACTTCAGTTCTAACTGGCGTCTTAATGCCTCGGCTTTGTTAGTGCAGAAATATTTTTATGGTAATTTAAAACAACATTGAAGCATGCTTTTAAAAATCGGGTCAAAAAAAAGCTTAGTTTAAAATTTAACTTCTATTTTCGAACTAAATAAAATAAAAACCACAACTTTCAAGGAATTTATTGATTTAAGAGCATTATCGAGAAAGGCAACAGAAAAATTACCTTACTAAATTTTGACAATAGTTTTATTTTAATTATCAAAAACATTGTGCCTAGTATTTTTTTATTTATTTATTTACTTTTTATGATAAAATTATATTATTTTGTCAATAGGTTGTAATAATGGTACAAATAACACAAGGACGAGAAAGTTGTAAGTTACTTACATTTCTAACAACCATGGCATGTTAGAAAAAGCATCTTCATCAATGCGAGTAATAAAGTTTCCATTAAGATTTCTAAAAAAATTTTTGAAAGTTATTTTTTTTTCTTTCAGTAACTATAGTTACCAATTTTCGGTTTCAAAACTAGCATTTTAAGGTACTCTTACATATATCGGATCTCTCGGCATGCACTTTCTGGAAAATCGTGCTTTCCAATATAACGAATTTTATTGTACGGTAGTTGTCTGAAATATTCAACTTCTTTTTTAATTTGGTTTTTAGAAATTTAAAGTATTTTAAATTAACATAATTAAGCATAACTTCATAAAAAGAAAAATTAACTTAACATTATTAAACTTAACAAAATACTTACAAAGCGGTGACGTCAGGATGACTTTTCAATATCGTGGTGGGTATTGACAAAAAGTTCATCATGGTCATTTCCCTAAAAAAAAAGTATATTATTTTTAAGAAGAACTCTTTCATAAACAGTTAAAGAACGTTTTTCTTAAAGGAGCAAAGTGGCATTTTTATTGCTTTGATATGTAAATAAACAAAGATGATGAACAATTTTTTTATTCATACTAACATTGTTAGTATGAATAATTTGTACCTTTTCCAGTAAAGACTTTGAATGTTGAAAAAGCAAAATTTTGGAAAAAATGAATTTAGCTCACTTTTAGAAAAACGCTCTTGAATTTGCAGTCATCAATAAGTTTGACGTCATCGTTGTCATCTTTGACATTTTTGTCATCGCCACTGATGCCATAAATTATCACAGTCATTGTTTCTGTTAATTTGAATTTTGAGATTTGTAATTTTTAAAATGGACACGTTACCTTTTTTTTTTTTAAAAAAAAAAAGCTTGTTTTGAAAAAATATTACTGCTGACTTACAAAGTTTTGCTTCTGATTGGACTTTGAACCGTAAAATTTTGCTGCTCGCCGGTTTCATAATCTTGCATGTAATATTGACATTCACAATAAACAATAAAACATAATAACTTTAGGAGTTTCAGTTTCTTCATTTTTCTAAATATTAAATATATACTTTCATTTATTGATCTCAAGAAATGTTATTCAGTTTTTAAGAAATCATGCGCAAAATTTTCATTATCGCTCTGCCGCGCCTAAAGTTTTGCTTTTAAACGAGTTTTATAAGTAAAATGCGTTTCTGACATTTTGGATAATAAAATGTTTTTAAGTAACTAAAAACAATAATTTATCGTAAGTTTTCGGTCGTTAGTCTTTTTAGTTTCAACTTTTTTTGCCATTAGCAAAACACAAAAACATTAAAGGAGTTGATTTATGTGAAGAGTAGCAAAATGATGAATGAACGGCACGGTATAATGAATGCCAAAAAAGAAATTGTACAAGAGGAAAAGGATGCATCTTTATTTATAAATTTTTTTGACATTATATATTTGAAAGCATTTGTTGACATTTTTTATACAAAAAAAAATTTACGAGCTGAGAAAATATTACCAGCGGTCTAAAACGCTTGAAAAGCCTCTCCAGCAAAACTCATTATTTTTTACCAAAAAATATTTAAGTCTAAGCAGTGAAAACAATAAAAAAAAACATTCTTTGCAAATTAAACATAAAAATTTGGAAACTTCAATTTTCTGATGAAAAAGTTTTTAAATAAACAACTTAGCATTCTGCCAAATACTGGAGCGGCACAAACACTTTAAATGAGGTTGAAAAATACTTAGTTTTTTTACATCATTACTAAAGAGTTTTTCAAAAAGAAAAACCTGATACAATGAAAAGATATTTTCTTTAAAATTGGCAAATATTTAAAGTTTTGAATATCTGACTTCTTATTGATTAAAGAAAGCACATATTCGAAGTTTGAAATACTTGACAATTTTCATTCTTTTAAATCTATATTTCTTTCATCTTTTAGTTGTTTCTTATTGTATAAAAAATAACAACAACAACAACAAATTATCTAACTAGATTATAAAGTAAAAAGTCATTTGAAAAATGGAATAAATTGATAAATGATTTGCGGCAATGCAGTGCGTGTTAACGCTAAAAAATGAAAATGGTCATAGTTTTTAAAGTATTTTTTAATTGCAGTATTGACTAAAAGAAAGAATAAAATAGTGTATGTGGTAAAAAACTTAATTGTGCTTTTGGAAAAAACTTATTTTATGGTGCCGTCTCGCTGAACATCGCAGTACATCAACTTCTAAAAAGTAGTAATAAATGTAAATTTTAACTGTCTTTCAAATACTTTTTATGATGTAAATTTTTTATATTTAAAATAACTTAAAATCAAACTTTTGGTTTTGCATTATATGTATTTGTTTTTACTTACGCTTTAGCAATTGTTTATTTGTTAAAAAAAAATAAATAGGGAGTTGATGCCGAATAGCCTTGGCGCCAATTTTAAAAAACCTAAAACTTTAATTGAGCTAAAACACTACAGCCCAACGGGCATTTGTTTTTAAAAGTTACATTTTCAAAAGTTATGTCTTTTAAACGTCTTTTAAACGCCTTCTAAACACTCAAAGGTAAAGAACGTTTAAAAGACGTTTATAACACATTTAAAAGACATTTAGAACATTATTTTTGAAAAAAAATGCCCGTTGAGAGAGCTTACCCAACAAGTACGCGTCGGACGTCTTACGGACGACCTCTGGACGTCCCCCGGACGACGCATGCCTACTGGGTAAGCCAAGCAATAGGTTTAAAAAAGAATAAACATTGTAATAATATAATAATTGTAAAACATTTTAAAGAACCTCGTAAAACTTAAAAAAAAAAAACTTTTCAATTTTTAGCTTTTTGTAACGTATGGAATTTAAAAAATTGAAATAAAGATATTTAATCAAAAGATCTATTTACATTAATTTTTGGTTAACTTCAAAATAGTGTTAAACATAACAGTATCATAATTTGACCATTTAAATAACATTGTTAACTGCTTTCCTGCAATCATTAGACTGTTATTTATTATTTTTATATAAATCGGATGGCTTTAGAAAAGCAGTTTTTATAAAAATTAGTTCAAATGGTTTTTTAAAGAATTTATTACATATTTTAATTTTACTTTATAAACTATATTAAAAGATGCTCTTTTTTTGTTGTATTTAAAAAACTAGATAGGGTTTACGAGCCTACGTAGATTTTGGGAACATAGATAAGATTTAGGTACCTTGGTAAAACTTAGAGATACGATTTAGGTACCTTAATAAAATTTAGAGATATCAAAGTAGTTAGTTCAAATTTGAATTTTAAAAATCAATCTTAGATTATTGCGACATCATCTAAATTATTTTGACATCTTTTTTTTGTATACTCTTAATTAAATGTTAACTTGTTTAATATAATAGTTTCTAAAGTTTCTATTTATTTATATTTGTTTCTATTGGTCTCAAAGTTAAGACACTTTAAATAGAATAGAATACCAAAAAAATTAAAATACTAAAAACCAAAAAAAAAAAAAAAATGCATACCATATACTGACAAAACCTAGATTGATTTTATATCTTTACTCAATAAAAAAGGAAAAAAAATAAGAAAGAAACGATCAATTTATGTAACAAACAAGATTCTGCGTGTGAGGATCTACTTATTCATATAATGCGTCAGAATCAATTTTGTTAGCGTGATACCTATTGATCACGCTATCAAACCAATTGAATGGAAAAATTTATATACGGCGTTTATTAAGCATGATGAATTAAAATTCTTCAATGGACATCAATGTTTCACTTTTTCATTAAAAACATGATCAAAATAATTTAAAATATATATATATGAAATAAAAAAACTGTTATATTAATCCATTGAAAGTCTGGAATGGGATAGAGTGATAATTAATAAAATAAATTTAGTAAGTGCTATGCGCCGAGCATGCGCAGTAATAAAAAACCCCCAAATTTAAGATAGCAGCATTGAATAAAAAAGTTAACGAGAATGTTTTAATAAAAAATCTT